>NC_092419.1:113482724-113782724 GCF_040894005.1 Engystomops pustulosus
GGGCAGTCGGTGTGACCCCTCCTCCCCCATGTATTGTTGGATGATGATGTGTGCAGAGTATTGGGGCAGTCGGTGTGACCCCCCCCCCCCATGTATTGTTGGATGATGTGTGTAGAGTATTGGGGGCAGTCGGTGTGACCCCCCCTCCCCCATGTATTGTTGGATGATGATGTGTGCAGAGTATTGGGGGCAGTCGGTGTGACCCCCCCATGTATTGTTGGATGATGTGTGCAGAGTATTGGGGGCAGTCGGTGTGACCCCTCCCCCCCATGTATTGTCAGATGATGATGTGTGCAGAGTATTGGGGGCAGTCGGTGTGACCCCCCCTCCCCCATGTATTGTTGGATGACGATGTGTGCAGAGCATTGGGGGCAGTCGGTGTGACCCCCCCCCCCCCATGTATTGTTGGATGATGTGTGTAGAGTATTGGGGGCAGTCGGTGTGACCCCCCCCCCATGTATTGTTGGATGATGTGTGTAGAGTATTGGGGGCAGTCGGTGTGACCCCCCCCCCCCCCCCCCATGTATTGTTGGATGATGATGTGTGCAGAGTATTGGGGGCAGTCGGTGTGATCCCCCCCTATGTATTGTTGGATGATGATGTGTGCAGAGTATTGGGGGCATGTCGGTGTGACCCCCCCCCATGTATTGTTGGGATGATGTGTGCAGAGTATTGGGGGCAGTCGGTGTGACCCCCCCCACCATGTATTGTTGGATGATGATGTGTGCAGAGTATTGGGGGCAGTCGATGTGACCCCCCCATGTATTGTTGGATGATGTGTGTAGAGTATTGGGGGCAGTCGGTGTGACCCCCCCCCATGTATTGTTGGATGATGTGTGTAGAGTATTGGGGGCAGTCGGTGTGGACCCCCCCCCCCATGTATTGTCGGATGATGATGTGTGCAGAGTATTGGGGGCAGTCGGTGTGACCCCCCTCCCCCATGTATTGTTGGATGATGATGTGTGCAGAGTATTGGGGGCAGTCGGTGTGACCCCCCCCATGTTGTTGTGATGATGATGTGTGCAGAGTACTGGGGGCAGTCGGTGTGACCCCCCCCCCCCATGTATTGTTGGATGATGATGTGTGCAGAGTATTGGGGGCAGTCGGTGTGACCCCCCCCATGTATTGTTGGATGATGATGTGTGATGAGTATTGGGGCAGTCGGTGTGACCCCCCCCCCCCCATGTATTGTTGGATGACGATGTGTGCAGAGTATTGGGGGCAGTCGGTGTGACCCCCCCCCTCCCCATGTATTGTTGGATGATGATGTGTGCAGAGTATTGGGGGCAGTCGGTGTGCCCCCCCCCCCATGTATTGTTGGATGATGACGTGTGCAGAGTATTGGGGGCAGTCGGTGTGACCCCTCCCCCCATGTATTGTTGGATGATGATGTGTGTAGAGTATTGGGGGCAGTCGGTGTGATCCCCCCCCCCCCCTATGTATTGTTGGATGATGATGTGTGCAGAGTATTGGGGGCAGTCGGTGTGACCCCCCCCCATGTATTGTTGGATGATGATGTGTGCAGAGTATTGGGGGCAGTCGGTGTGACCCCCCCCCTCCCCCATGTATTGTTGGATGATGATGTGTGCAGAGTATTGGGGGCAGTCGGTGTGACCCCCCCCTCCCCCATGTATTGTTGGATGATGATGTGTGCAGAGTATTGGGGCAGTCGGTGTGATCCCCCCCCCCCCTATGTATTGTTGGATGATGATGTGTGCAGAGTATTGGGGGCAGTCGGTGTGACAACCCCCCCCCCCCTCCCCATGTATTGTTGGATGATGATGTGTGCAGAGTATTGGGGGCAGTCGGTGTGACCCCCCCATGTATTGTTGGATGATGATGTGTGCAGAGTATTGGGGCAGTCGGTGTGACCCCCCCTCCCCCATGTATTGTTGGATGATGATGTGTGCAGAGTATTGGGGGCAGTCGATGTGACCCCCCCCCCCATGTATTGTTGGATGATGATGTGTGCAGAGTATTGGGGGCAGTCGGTGTGACCCCCCCCCCATGTATGTTGGATGATGATGTGTGCAGAGTATTGGGGGGCAGTCGGTGTGACCCCCCCATGTATTGTTGGATGATGTGTGCAGAGTATTGGGGGCAGTCGGTGTGACCCCCCCTCCCCCATGTATTGTTGGATGATGATGTGTGCAGGGTATTGGGGGCAGTCGGTGTGACCCCCCCCCCCCCCATGTATTGTTGGATGATGATGTGTGCAGAGTATTGGGGGCAGTCGGTGTGACCCCCCCATGTATTGTTGGATGATGATGTGTGCAGAGTATTGGGGGCAGTCGGTGTGACCCCCCCCCCCCCCATGTATTGTTGGATGTTGATGTGTGCAGAGTATTGGGGGCAGTCGGTGTGACCCCCCCCATGTATTGTTGGATGATGTGTGCAGAGTATTGGGGGCAGTCGATGTGACCCCCCCATGTATTGTTGGATGATGTGTGCAGAGTATTGGGGGCAGTCGGTGTGACCCCCCCTCCCCATGTATTGTTGGATGATGATGTGTGCAGAGTATTGGGGGCAGTCGGTGTGACCCCCCCCCCCCCCCATGTATTGTTGGATGATGATGTGTGCAGAGTATTGGGGGCAGTCGGTGTGACCCCCCCCCCCCCATGTATTGTTCGATGATGATGTGTGTAGAGTATTGGGGGCAGTCGGTGTGACCCCCCATGTATTGGTGGATGACGATGTGTGCAGAGTATTGGGGGCAGTCGGTGTGACCCCCCCCATGTATTGTTGGATGATGTGTGCAGAGTATTGGGGGCAGTCGGTGTGACCCCCCCCATGTATTGTTGGATGATGATGTGTGCAGAGTATTGGGGCAGTCGGTGTGACCCCCCCCCATGTATTGTTGGATGATGATGTGTGCAGAGTATTGGGGGCAGTCGGTGTGACCCCCCCCCCCATGTATTGTTGGATGATGATGTGTGCAGTGTATTGGGGCAGTCGGTGTGACCCCCCCCATGTATTGTTGGATGATGTGTGCAGAGTATTGGGGCAGTCGGTGTGACCCCCCCCCCCCCCATGTATTGTTGGATGATGATGTGTGCAGAGTATTGGGGGCAGTCGGTGTGACCCCCATGTATTGTTGGTTGATGATGTGTGCAGAGTATTGGGGCAGTCGGTGTGACCCCCCCCCATGTATTGTTGGATGATGTGTGCAGAGTATTGGGGGCAGTCGGTGTGACCCCCCCCCCATGTATTGTTGGATGATGTGTGCAGAGTATTGGGGGCAGTCGGTGTGACCCCCCCCCATGTATTGTTGGATGATGTGTGCAGAGTATTGGGGCAGTCGGTGTGACCCCCCCCCATGTATTGTTGGATGATGATGTGTGCAGAGTATTGGGGGCAGTCGGTGTGACCCCCCCCATGTACTGTTGGATGTCGGCAGCAGCGGCAGGCTAGAGAGTGTCATGGCGACATACCCTAAATGGACTCAGGCTTCAAACCAATGGGTGGCAGAGAGGAACCAAAGGAGGTGAGCAAGAAGCGCTCAAATAATATCGGTACATGATAAAAGTTTGCCAGTATATTTTGTGGATTACACAGCAGGGTGGCGACAAAGTTAACATGGAAGCCATGAAAACAACCCAAAATTCTGCCTGACACAGCTCGTTTGATAAGGGGACCATGTATGCTTACAGTTCATGCCAGTCGCTGCACTGGCTGCCAGTCTCCTTTCGAATACAGTTTAAAATAATAATAACCCTCATCCATAAAGCTCTGTATAATGCTGCACCCCCCTACCTCTCCTCTCTTATCTCAGTCTATCGCCCAACCCGTGCTCTTAGATCCGCCAGTGATCTTAGATTAACCTCTACCCTAGTGCGGACCTCCCACTCGCGTCTACAAGACTTCTCTAGAGCTGCACCAATTCTATGGAATGCTCTGCCCCGGACTATCAGACTAATACCTAACCTCCAAAGTTTCAAACGTGCTCTTAAAACCCATTTCTTTAGGCAAGCCTATAACACTCATTAACTGCATGAAGTTTTAACTCTTCTACTAACCCGTCCTGTGTCGTCCTCCCATCTGTTATCCAGCAACCAACAGGCACCAGACTTCTCTGCAGTCCCATTCACCCTGGACCTGGTATATAAGATGACGGCTGAGTGGTTCAAGCGACAGCAATTCCATTTATTATATTTTGTTCTATTCCCTAAGAAGAATGGCTTGACCATTAAATATTCTTTTACCTCGTGTTACCCCATCATCTTCATAAACCGTAAGCTCTGGCGAGCAGGGACCTCACTCCTGTTGTTCCATACAAATGTTGTGCTCTGTTACATTACATTTGTATTTGTTTCCTATGATTTGTAAAGCGCTACAGACAGGGGCGGACTGGCCATTGTACCCACCGGGAAATTTCCCGGTGGGCCGGTCGGTCCTGGGCCGGTCTGGGGCCGGTCCGGAGCTGGTGCGGGGCCGGTCCGCACTCCCTCCTTACAACTTTTAACATAATCTATAGTACCGGCATCGTACGATCGTACGATGCCGGTACTATTGATTAGTACACAGACGCAGCGCAGCACCGCTGCTTCTGCGTCTGTGTACACCCGCAGCTACACAGGTCGCGCAATTGACGTCATTGCGCGACCTGTGTAGCGTGGAGGAGGCTGACACTTACCCTGTCAGCTGTCCGGCCCTCCCTGCAGCTCCGCGGCTTGGTGTGGAGGCGCGGAGCAGTGACGTCACTAATCCCGCGCCTCTACACCAAGCCACCGAAGACCGAGGAAGCCACCGAAGAAACCTGCTCCAAAGAGGTGAGTATGATGTTTTTTTTGTTTTTTTTTAATGATAGAATGGGGCAATAATTATGTCTGGGGCGGGGGGTGCATTAGGGCTGGCAGGGGACATAAATTATATGTCTGGGGTGGGGGGGCATTAGGGCTGGCAGGGGGCATAAATTATATGTCTGGGGCAGGGGGGCATAAATTATATATCTGGGGCAGGGGGGCATTAATTATATGTCTGGTACGGGGGGGGGGTCATTAGAGCTGGCAGGGGGCATAAATTATATGTCTGGGGGTGGGGGGGGGGTCATTAGAGCTGGCAGGGGGCATAAATTATATGTCTGGGGCGGGGGGGGGGGCATTAGGGCTGGCAGGGGGCATAAATTATATGTCTGGGGCAGGGGGCATAAATTATATGTCTGGGGCAGGGGGGCATAAATTATATGTCTGGGGCGGGAGGTGGCATTAGGGCTGGCAGGGGGCATAAATTATATGTCTGGGGCAGGGGGGCATAAATTATATGTCTGGGGCAGGGGGGCATAAATTATATGTCTGGGGCGGAGGGGGCATTAGGGCTGTCAGGGGGCATAAATTATATGTCTGGGGCGGGGGGGCATTATTCTATATCTGGGGCTGGCAGGGGCATTAATCTATATCTGGGGTAGGCTGGGAGTATAAACTCTATGTTTTGGGTAGGTTGGGGGCATAAATTCTTTTTCTGGGGTGGGATGGGGCCATTAATTCTATGTCTGGGGCAGGCTGGGGGCATTAATTTTATGACGGGGGTATGCTGGGGCCATTATTATTACACCTGGGTTATAGTCGGAGCTCTATCAATACTGGGGTGGGGGGGGGGGGGGTAAAGGAGGTTTCAGGAGAGAATAGAAGAAATAAATTATCCTTACCATTACAGTTACATTATGGGGCACTATTTGTGTGGTACTAATATTCTTTGGGGCACAGTATTGGTGGTAGCAGAAGAAGGGACAATGGGAAAGTGCAGAACATAAGACGTCTGTTTGGTAAACTCTGCAGGAAAGCTGTGTACCTGGAGGAAGAGACAAGGAGATGGTGGAACTAATGGAGAAGATGAGGAACGAGAACAATCCGAGGAGACGTCACCTGATGTCACTGGATGCAAAAGGTGAGGATCTCATGTGTTTTCTGTAGCTGCATATGATACATACTGATTTTTTGCATGTTCGCTTCTGTGTATATATGTAGTATTATAGTAGTTATATTCCTGTACATAGGGGGCAGTATTATAGTAGTTATATTCCTGTACATAGGGGGTAGTATTATAGTAGTTATATTCCTGTACATTGGGGGCAGTATTATAGTAGTTATATTCCTGTACATTGGGGGCAGTATTATAGTAGTTATATTCTTGTATATAGGGGGCAGTATTATAGTAGTTATATTCCTGTACATAGGGGGCAGTATTATAGTAGTTATATTCTTGTACATAGGGGGCAGTATTATAGTAGTTATATCCCTGTACATAGGGGGCAGTATTATAGTAGTTATATTCCTGTACATTGGGGGCAGTATTATAGTAGTTATATTCTTGTATATAGGGGGCAGTATTATAGTAGTTATATTCCTGTACATAGGGGGCAGTATTATAGTAGTTATATTCTTGTACATAGGGGGCAGTATTATAGTAGTTATATTCCTGTACATAGGGGGCAGTATTATAGTAGTTATATTCCTGTACATAGGGGCAGTATTATAGTAGTTATATTCCTGTACATAGGGGGCAGTATTATAGTAGTTATATTCTTGTACATAGGGGGCAGTATTATAGTAGTTATATCCCTGTACATAGGGGGCAGTATTATAGTAGTTATATTCTTGTACATAGGGGCAGTATTATAGTAGTTATATTCCTGTACATAGGGGGCAGTATTATAGTAGTTATATTCCTGTACATAGGGGGCAGTATTATAGTAGTTATATTCCTGTACATAGGGGGCAGTATTATAGTAGTTATATTCTTGTACATAGGGGGCAGTATTATAGTAGTTATATTCTTGTACATAGGGGGCAGTATTATAGTAGTTATATTCCTGTACATTGGGGGCAGTATTATAGTAGTTATATTCCTGTACATAGGGGGCTGTATTATAGTAGTTATATTCTTGTACATAGGGGTCAGTATTATAGTAGTTATATTCCTGTACATAGGGGGCAGTATTATAGTAGTTATATTCCTGTACATAGGGGGCAGTATTATAGTAGTTATATTCCTGTACATAGGGGGCAGTATTATAGTAGTTATATTCTTGTACATAGGGGGCAGTATTATAGTAGTTATATTCCTGTACATAGGGGGCAGTATTATAGTAGTTATATTCCTGTACATAGGGGGCAGTATTATAGTAGTTATATTCTTGTACATAGGGGGCAGTATTATAGTAGTTATATTCTTGTACATAGGGGGCAGTATTATAGTAGTTATATTCTTGTACATAGGGGCAGTATTATAGTAGTTATATTCTTGTACATAGGGGGCAGTATTATAGTAGTTATATTCTTGTACATAGGGGGCAGTATTATAGTAGTTATATTCCTGTACATAGGGGGCAGTATTATAGTAGTTATATTCCTGTACATAGGGGGTAGTATTATAGTAGTTATATTCTTGTACATAGGGGGCAGTATTATAGTAGTTATATTCTTGTACATAGGGGGCAGTATTATAGTAGTTATATTCTTGTACATAGGGGGCAGTATTATAGTAGTTATATTCTTGTACATAGGGGGCAGTATTATAGTAGTTATATTCTTGTACATAGGGGGAGTATTATAGTAGTTATATTCCTGTACATAGGGGCAGTATTATAGTAGTTATATTCTTGTACATAGGGGGCAGTATTATAGTAGTTATATTCCTGTACATAGGGGGCAGTATTATAGTAGTTATATTCTTGTACATAGGGGGCAGTATTACAGTAGTTATATTCTTGTACATAGGGGGCAGTATTACAGTAGTTATATTCTTGTACATAGGGGCAGTATTATAGTAGTTGGCTTGTATATGGGAGAAGGTATTGTAGTAGTTTTATTTTGTATACAGAAGGCAGGATTGAATGGGTTATTCTAAATGTGTTATTGCAGCATTATTCTTGTACATAGGAGGCAGTATCAATATATTATATCTCTTAATTGTACATGTATGGCACAGGGGAAAGGTATATAAGGCTTATCGGGTCGTGTGTTTGCATCATTTACTGATCGACAGGTCACATTCTTTGCACATTAGATTCACTTACTAGCAAAACATGTTCTTGTTTTGCATTAAGGCCATCTACCAACAATTTGTCTGTTATAACCCCACCCACATTATATGACCACACCCACTTGTTTTGACTCCGCCCATAAAATGGGGCCACTTTTATAGTTTTTTCCAGGGCCGTTTTAAATTCCCAGTCCGCCTCTGGCTACAGAATATGATGACGCTATATAAATAAAGATTATTATTATTATTATTATGGAGGCAGTGAACTAGTAGTAGATTAAAGGTGCTGCAACTATGTTAGTTGGATCTTGGGATGGAGCTGGCGCTCCGCTGCCAGGCGAGCTTTCGCCAATCCAAGCCCCTGTCTCTAGGCTACTCCCCAAACAGCACTTCTAAGAACCTTTTGTATAAGATCAAGTGTAGTAGCGTTCTTATAAGTTTGGGTTCTGGCGGGTGAGGGGAATGTAAACAGATGCGCAAGAAGCGCTGAAATAATATCCCTAAATGATAAAAGTTTGCCAGTATATTTTGTGGATTACACAGCAGGGTGGCGACAAAGTTAACAACTTTGATGTGGAATGCCCTGTAATAGCTCTTGGGCGGTGTGCCTTTTATCGCCTAGGCTCAGCAGTTTGAGCACCGCCTGCTGTCGCTTAGCGACGGCACTGCTGCTGTGCCTAGAGCTACCGACTGATGGCGCCATGCCCACGGATGGTAATTCGGAGGAGGGGTGGGAGGAGGTATAGTAGGCCTTTGAGACCTGGACCGAGGTAGGCCCCGCAATTCTCTGCGTCGGCAGTATATGACCAGCCCCAGGGTCAGACTCGGTCCCAGCCTGCACCAAGTTAAGTGTAGTAGCGTTCTTATAAGTTTGGGATATGGCGGGTGAGGGGAATGTAAACAGATGCGCAAGAAGCGCTGAAATAATATCCCTAAATGGTAAAAGTTTGCCAGTATATTTTGTGGATAACACAGCAGGGTGGCGACAAAGTTAACAACTTTGATGTGGAATCCATGAAAACAACCCAAATTTCTGCCTGACACACCTCGTTTGATAAAGGGACGATGTATGGAGGCAGCTATATGGACGACTTTTGGAGGTAGCAATGGAGACAACGTGTGGAGGCTGCTATGGAGACAATTTAATTTGGATAGTGCCTGTATGTGGCAGTCCCAAACATTTTTCAAACCAGAGGAGCAGGTAGGTGGCCCTCCAGTAAAATGGAATAGATTGAGTGCCTGTATGTGGCAGTCCCAAAAATGTTTCAAACCAGAGGAGCAGGTAGGTGGCCCTGCAGTAAAATGGAATAGATTGAGTGCCTGTATGTGGCAGTCCCAAAAATTTTTCAAACCAGAGGAGCAGGTAGGTGGCCCTCCAGTAAAATGGAATAGATTGAGTGCCTGTATGTGGCAGTCCCAAACATTTTTCAAACCAGAGGAGCAGGTAGGTGGCCCTCCAGTAAAATGGAATAGATTGAGTGCCTGTATGTGGCAGTCCCAAAAATGTTTCAAACCAGAGGAGCAGGTAGGTGGCCCTGCAGTAAAATGGAATAGATTGAGTGCCTGTATGTGGCAGTCCCAAACATTTTTCAAACCAGAGGAGCAGGTAGGTGGCCCTCCAGTAAAATGGAATAGATTGAGTGCCTGTATGTGGCAGTCCCAAAAATGTTTCAAACCAGAGGAGCAGGTAGGTGGCCCTGCAGTAAAATGGAATAGATTGAGTGCCTGTATGTGGCAGTCCCAAAAATGTTTCAAACCAGAGGAGCAGGTAGGTGGCCCTGCAGTAAAATGGAATAGATTGAGTGCCTGTATGTGGCACTCACAAAAATTGTTTCAAACAGAGGACCGGGTAGGTGGCCCTCCAGAAAAATTAAATGCATGAAGTACTATAGCTAGAGCCAGTGGGCCCTGTCAAAAAATAGCCATTTTCCTCTGCTTTACTGTACAAAGAGGAGGAGAAGGAGGAAAATGAGGAGGAGGAGGAGTGGATCAATTATTCAGGTTGAGCTTCCTTCACCTGGTGGAGATTGGAAATTCTGAGAAATCCAGGCTTTATTCATTTTAATAAGCGTCAGCCTGTCAGCGCTGTCAGTCGACAGGCGTGTACGCTTATCGGTGATGATGCCACCAGCTGCACTGAAAACCCGCTCGGACAAGACGCTAGCGGCAGGGCAGGCAAGAACCTCCAAGGCGTACAGCGCCAGTTCGTGCCACATGTCCAGCTTTGAAACCCAGTAGTTGTAGGGAGCTGTGTGATCATTTAGGACGATGGTATGGTCAGCTACGTACTCCCTCACCATCTTTCTGTAAAGATCAGCCCTACTCTGCCGAGACTGGGGACAGGTGACAGTGTCTTGCTGGGGTGACATAAAGCTGGCAAAAGCCTTGTAAAGCGTACCCTTGCCAGTGCTGGAGAAGCTGCCTGCTCGCCTACTCTCCCTCGCTACTTGTCCCGCAGAACTACGCACTCTGCCGCTAGCGCTGTCAGAAGGGAAATACTGTTTCAGCTTGTGCACCAGGGCCTGCTGGTATTCATGCATTCTCACACTCCTTTCCTCTGCAGGGATGAGAGTGGAAAGATTTTGCTTGTACCGTGGGTCCAGGAGAGTGAACACCCAGTAATCGGTGCTGGAATAAATTCTTTGAACGCGAGGGTCACGGGATAGGCAGCCTAGCATGAAATCTGCCATATGCGCCAGAGTACCAACGCGTAAGAATTCACTCCCCTCACTGGCCTGACTGTCCATTTCCTCCTCCTCCAACTCCTCCAACTCCTCTTCTTCTGCCCATACACGCTGAACAGTGAAGGACTCAACAATGGTCCCCTCTTGTGTCTCGCCAACATTCTCCTCCTCTTCCTCCTCATCCTCCTCCACCTCCACCTCCTCCGATATGCGCTGAGAAACAGACCTGAGGGTGCTTTGGCTATCAACAAGGGAATATTCTTCCCCTGTCTCTTGTGACGAGCGCAAAGCTTCCGACTTCATGCTGACCAGAGAGATTTTCAACAGGCCAAGCAGCGGGATGGTGAGGCTGATGATGGCGGCATCGCCACTGACCATCTGTGTTGACTCCTCAAAGTTACTCAGCACCTGACAGATATCAGACATCCACGTCCACTCCTCATTGTAGACTTGAGGAAGCTGACTGACCTGACTACCACTTCTGGTGGAAGTTGACATCTGGCAGTCTACAATCGCTCTGCGCTGCTGGTAAACTCTGGATAACATGGTCAGTGTTGAATTCCACCTCGTGGGCACGTCGCACAACAGTCGGTGAGCGGGCAGTTGGAGGCGGCGCTGCGCTGCCCTGAGAGTGGCAGCATCTGGGCTGGACTTCCTGAAATGCGCACAGATGCGGCGCACCTTCGTGAGCAAATCAGACAGATTGGGGTATGTCTTGAGGAAACGCTGAACTATCAGATTTAACACATGGGCCAGGCATGGCACATGTGTCAGTCTGCCGAGTTGCAGAGCCGCCACCAGGTTACGGCCGTTGTCACACACAACCATTCCCGGCTTGAGGTTCAGCGGTGCCAGCCACAGATCAGTCTGCGCCGTGATGCCCTGTAATAGCTCTTGGGCGGTGTGCCTTTTGTCGCCTAGGCTCAGCAGTTTGAGCACCGCCTGCTGTCGCTTAGCGACGGCACTGCTGCTGTGCCTAGAGCTACCGACTGATGGCGCCGTGCCCACGGATGGTAGTTCGGAGGAGGGGTGGGAGGAGGAGGAGGCATAGTAGGCCTGAAACACCTGGACCGAGGTAGGCCCCGCAATCCTCGGCGTCGGCAGTATATGAGCAGCTCCAGGGTCAGACTCGGTCCCAGCCTCCACCAAGTTAACCCAATGTGCCGTCAGCGATATATAGTGGCCCTGCCCGGCAGCACTCGTCCACGTGTCCGTGGTCAGGTGGACCTTGTCAGAAACGGCGTTGGTCAGGGCACGGATGATGTTGTCTGACACGTGCTGGTGCAGGGCTGGGACGGCACATCGGGAAAAGTAGTGGCGGCTGGGGACCGAATACCGAGGGGCGGCCGCCGCCATGAGGTTGCGAAAGGCCTCGGTCTCTACTAGCCTATAGGGCAGCATCTCCAGGCTAAGCAATCTGGAGATGTGCACATTAAGGGCTTGGGCGTGCGGGTGGGTTGCACTATATTTGCGTTTCCGCTCCAGCGTCTGGGGTATGGAGAGCTGAACACTGGTGGATGCTGTGGAGGATCGTGGAGGCGACGATGGGGTTTTTGTGGCAGGGTCCTGGGCAGGGGGCTGACTATCAGCTGACACAGGGGAAGGAGCAGTGGTGTGCACGGCCGGAGGTGAACGGGCTTGTTGCCACTGAGTGGGGTGTTTAGCATTCATATGCCTGCGCATACTGGTGGTAGTTAAGCTAGTAGTGGTGGAACCCCTGCTGAGCCTGGTTTGGCAAATGTTGCACACCACAGTCCGTCGGTCATCCGGTGTTTCCTTAAAGAACCTCCAGACTTCTGAAGATCTAGCCCTCGCCGCAAGAGCCCTCGCCACGGGAGCTTCACTAGTTGACACATTTGGCGCTGATGCACCAGCTCTGGCCCTGCCTCTCCGTCTGGCCCCACCACTGCCTCTTCCAACCTCTTCTGGTCGAGGACTCTCCTCCGTCTCAGAAGCACTGTGTTCACCCGGCCTCTCAACCCAGCTTGGGTCTGTCACCTCATCATCCTCCGATCCCTCAGTCTGCTCCCCCCTCGGACTTCCTGCCCTGACAACAACTTCCCCACTGTCTGACAACCGTGTCTCCTCATCGTCGGACACCTCTTTACACACTTCCACTACGTCAAGAAGGTCATCATCACCCACAGACTGTGACTGGTGGAAAACCTGGGCATCGGAAAATTGCTCAGCAGCAACCGGACAAGTGGTTTGTGACTGTGGGAAGGGTCCAGAAAACAGTTCCTCAGAGTATGCCGGTTCAAATGCCAAATTTTCCTGGGAGGGGGCAGACTGGGGGGGGAGGAGGCTGAGGTGCAGGAGCTGGAGGAGTGGCGATTTCGGTGACATGGGTGGACTGCGTGGAAGACTGACTGGTGGTGGACAAATTGCTCGAAGCATTGTCAGCAATCCACGACATCACCTGTTCGCACTGTTCTGGCCTCAACAGTGCTCTACCACGAGTCCCAGTAACTTCAGACATGAACCTAGGGAGTGTAGCTCTGCGGCGTTCCCCTGCTCCCTCATCAGCAGGTGGTGTCTCACCCCGGCCAGGACCACGGCCTCTGACCCCTGCAGTAGTTGGACGCCCACGTCCCCGCCCTCGTCCTCTACCCCTAGCCCTCGGGTTAAACATTTTTAAAATGAGAGTTATAACTTTATTTTTTTTTTAACTTTTTTTTGTTTTTTTTGTGTTTTTTGTTTTTTTTGTGTTTTTTGGTTTTTTTTGAGTTTTTAAAACCAAACAATGCTATCCTATTGCTATGGCTATTTTCTAGCCAAGTATCAAAGCACACTACTATGCCAGATGAGATGACACTGAGTTAGTGCCTAATTGAAATCCAACCCCTACTAAATTTTCCCACTTCGGTCTTTGCTATGGATATGTGCTTCACTAAGCGCAGAACACAACGGTAGCAAGTCCCCCTGCTAATTCCTCACAATATGGTACTAGATGCAAATTAAAATAAAAAAAGTAGAACGTTATTGTAGCCCTAAGAAGGGCTGTTGGGTTCTTGTTGAATCACTCCTGCCTAACAGTAAGCTAATAGAACACCCTAACGCTTTCCCTGACCAGCAGCAGCTGTCTCCCTAGCGGCATCCAGACACAGAATGATCCGAGCAGCGCGGGCAGCGGCTAGTCTATCCCAGGGTCACCTGATCTGGCCAGCCAACCACTGCTATCGACGTGTAAGGGTACCACGTCATGCTGGGTGGAGTGCAGAGTCTCCTGGCTTGTGATTGGCTCTGTTTCTGGCCGCCAAAAAGCAAAACGGCGGGAGCTGCCATTTTCTCGAGCGGGCGAAGTATTCGTCCGAGCAACGAGCAGTTTCGAGTACGCTAATGCTCGACCGAGCATCAAGCTCGGACGAGCATGTTCGCTCATCTCTAGTGCAGAGTATTGGGGGCAGTCGGTGTGACCCCCTCTCCCCCATGTATTGTTGGATGATGATGTGTGCAGAGTATTGGGGGCAGTCGGTGTGACCCCCCATGTATTGTTGGATGATGATGTGTGCAGAGTATTGGGGGCAGTCGGTGTGACCCCCCCATGTATTGTTGGATGATGTGTGTAGAGTATTGGGGGCAGTCGGTGTGACCCCCCCCCCCATGTATTGTTGGATGATGATGTGTGCAGAGTATTGAGGGCAGTCGATGTGACCCCCCATGTATTGTTGGATGATGATGTGTGCAGAGTATTGGGGGCAGTCGGTGTGACCCCCCCCCCCCTCCCCCATGTATTGTTGGATTATGATGTGTGCAGAGTATTGGGGGCAGTCGGTGTGACCCCCCCCCCCATGTATTGTTGGATGATGATGTGTGCAGAGTATTGAGGGCAGTCGATGTGACCCCCCATGTATTGTTGGATGATGATGTGTGCAGAGTATTGGGGGCAGTCGGTGTGACCCCCCCCCCCCTCCCCCATGTATTGTTGGATGATGATGTGTGCAGAGTATTGGGGGCAGTCGGTGTGCCCCCCCCCATGTATTGTTGGATGATGACGTGTGCAGAGTATTGGGGGCAGTCGGTGTGACCCCTCCCCCCCCATGTATTGTTGGATGATGATGTGTGTAGAGTATTGGGGGCAGTCGGTGTGATCCCCCCCCCCCTATGTATTGTTGGATGATGATGTGTGCAGAGTATTGGGGGCAGTCGGTGTGACCCCCCCCATGTATTGTTGGATGATGTGTGCAGAGTATTGGGGGCAGTCGGTGTGACCCCCCCCCCCCCCCCATGTATTGTTGGATGATGATGTGTGCAGAGTATTGGGGGCAGTCGGTGTGACCCCCCCCCATGTATTGTTGGATGACGATGTGTGCAGAGTATTGGGGGCAGTCGGTGTGATCCCCCCCCCCCTATTTATTGTTGGATGATGATGTGTGCAGAGTATTGGGGCAGTCGGTGTGACCCCCCCATGTATTGTTGGATGATGTGTGCAGAGTATTGGGGGCAGTCGGTGTGACCCCCCCATGTATTGTTGGATGATGATGTGTGCAGAGTATTGGGGGCAGTCGGTGTGATCCCCCCCCCATGTATTGTTGGATGATGATGTGTGCAGAGTATTGGGGGCAGTCGGTGTGATCCCCCCCCCCCATGTATTGTTGGATGATGATGTGTGCAGAGTATTAGGGGCAGTCGGTGTGACCCCCCCCCCCATGTATTGTTGGATGATGATGTGTGCAGAGTATTGGGGGCAGTCGGTGTGACCCCCCCATGTATTGTTGGATGACGATGTGTGCAGAGTATTGGGGGCAGTCGGTGTGACCCCCCATGTATTGTTGGATGACGATGTGTGCAGAGTATTGGGGGCAGTCGGTGTGACCCCCCCCCATGTATTGTTGGATGATGATGTGTGCAGAGTATTGGGGGCAGTCGGTGTGACCCCCCCCCCCCACCATGTATTGTTGGATGATGATGTGTGCAGAGTATTGGGGGCAGTCGATGTGACCCCCCCATGTATTGTTGGATGATGATGTGTGCAGAGTATTGGGGGCAGTCGGTGTGATCCTTCCCCCCCCATGTATTGTCGGATGATGATGTGTGCAGAGTATTGGGGGCAGTCGGTGTGACCCCCCCATGTATTGTTGGATGATGATGTGTGCAGAGTATTGGGGGCAACCGGTGTGACCCCCCATGTATTGTTGGATGATGATGTGTGCAGAGTATTGGGGGCAGTCGGTGTGCCCCCCTCCCCCCCCCCCCATGTATTGTTGGATGATGATGTGTGCAGAGTATTGGGGGCAGTCGGTGTGACCCCCCCATGTATTGTTGGATGACGATGTGTGCAGAGTATTGGGGGCAGTCGGTGTGACCCCCCCCCCCATGTATTGTTGGATGATGATGTGTGCAGAGTATTGGGGGCAGTCGGTGTGACCCCCCCCCCCATGTATTGTTGGATGATGATGTGTGCAGAGTATTGAGGGCAGTCGATGTGACCCCCCATGTATTGTTGGATGATGATGTGTGCAGAGTATTGGGGGCAGTCGGTGTGACCCCCCCCCCCCCTCCCCCATGTATTGTTGGATGATGATGTGTGCAGAGTATTGGGGGCAGTCGGTGTGCCCCCCCCCATGTATTGTTGGATGATGACGTGTGCAGAGTATTGGGGGCAGTCGGTGTGACCCCTCCCCCCCCATGTATTGTTGGATGATGATGTGTGTAGAGTATTGGGGGCAGTCGGTGTGATCCCCCCCCCCCCTATGTATTGTTGGATGATGATGTGTGCAGAGTATTGGGGGCAGTCGGTGTGACCCCCCCCATGTATTGTTGGATGATGTGTGCAGAGTATTGGGGGCAGTCGGTGTGACCCCCCCCCCCCCCCATGTATTGTTGGATGATGATGTGTGCAGAGTATTGGGGGCAGTCGGTGTGACCCCCCCCCATGTATTGTTGGATGACGATGTGTGCAGAGTATTGGGGGCAGTCGGTGTGATCCCCCCCCCCCTATTTATTGTTGGATGATGATGTGTGCAGAGTATTGGGGCAGTCGGTGTGACCCCCCCATGTATTGTTGGATGATGTGTGCAGAGTATTGGGGGCAGTCGGTGTGACCCCCCCATGTATTGTTGGATGATGATGTGTGCAGAGTATTGGGGGCAGTCGGTGTGATCCCCCCCCCATGTATTGTTGGATGATGATGTGTGCAGAGTATTGGGGGCAGTCGGTGTGATCCCCCCCCCCCATGTATTGTTGGATGATGATGTGTGCAGAGTATTAGGGGCAGTCGGTGTGACCCCCCCCCCCATGTATTGTTGGATGATGATGTGTGCAGAGTATTGGGGGCAGTCGGTGTGACCCCCCCATGTATTGTTGGATGACGATGTGTGCAGAGTATTGGGGGCAGTCGGTGTGACCCCCCATGTATTGTTGGATGACGATGTGTGCAGAGTATTGGGGGCAGTCGGTGTGACCCCCCCCCATGTATTGTTGGATGATGATGTGTGCAGAGTATTGGGGGCAGTCGGTGTGACCCCCCCCCCCCCACCATGTATTGTTGGATGATGATGTGTGCAGAGTATTGGGGGCAGTCGGTGTGACCCCCCCCATGTATTGTTGGATGATGATGTGTGCAGAGTATTGGGGGCAGTCGATGTGACCCCCCCATGTATTGTTGGATGATGATGTGTGCAGAGTATTGGGGGCAGTCGGTGTGATCCTTCCCCCCCCATGTATTGTCGGATGATGATGTGTGCAGAGTATTGGGGGCAGTCGGTGTGACCCCCCCATGTATTGTTGGATGATGATGTGTGCAGAGTATTGGGGGCAACCGGTGTGACCCCCCATGTATTGTTGGATGATGATGTGTGCAGAGTATTGGGGGCAGTCGGTGTGCCCCCCTCCCCCCCCCCCCATGTATTGTTGGATGATGATGTGTGCAGAGTATTGGGGGCAGTCGGTGTGACCCCCCCATGTATTGTTGGATGACGATGTGTGCAGAGTATTGGGGGCAGTCGGTGTGACCCCCCCCCCCATGTATTGTTGGATGATGATGTGTGCAGAGTATTAGGGGCAGTCGGTGTGATCCCCCCCCCATGTATTGTTGGATGATGATGTGTGCAGAGTATTGGGGGCAGTCGGTGTGACCCCCCCCCATGTATTGTTGGATGATGATGTGTGCAGAGTATTGGGGGCAGTCGGTGTGACCCCCCCCATGTATTGTTGGATGATGTGTGCAGAGTATTGGGGGCAGTCGGTGTGACCCCCCCCCCATGTATTGTTGGATGATGATGTGTGCAGAGTATTGGGGGAAGTCGTTGTGACCCCCCCATGTATTGTTGGATGATGTGTGCAGAGTATTGGGGGCAGTCGGTGTGACCCCCCCCCCCATGTATTGTTGGATGATGATGTGTGCAGAGTATTGGGGGCAGTCGGTGTGACCCCCCCTCCCCCATGTATTGTTGGATGATGATGTGTGCAGAGTATTGGGGGCAGTCGGTGTGACCCCCCCTCCCCCATGTATTGTTGGATGATGATTTGTGCAGAGTATTGGGGGCTGCCGGTGTGACCTCCCCCCCCCCCACCATGTATTGTTGGATGATGATGTGTGCAGAGTATTGGGGGCAGTCGATGTGACCCCCCCATGTATTGTTGGATGATGATGTGTGCAGAGTATTGGGGGCAGTCGTGTGACCCCCCCACCATGTATTGTTGGATGATGATGTGTGCAGAGTATTGGGGGCAGTCGATGTGACCCCCCCAAGTATTGTTGGATGATGACGTGTGCAGAGTATTGGGGGCAGTCGGTGTGACCCCTCCCCCCCCATGTATTGTTGGATGATGATGTGTGTAGAGTATTGGGGGCAGTCGGTGTGATCCCCCCCCCCCTATGTATTGTTGGATGATGATGTGTGCAGAGTATTGGGGGCAGTCGGTGTGACCCCCCCCCCCCCATGTATTGTTGGATGATGATGTGTGCAGAGTATTGGGGGCAGTCGGTGTGACCCCCCCCCCCATGTATTGTTGGATGACGATGTGTGCAGAGTATTGGGGGCAGTCGGTGTGACCCCCCCTCCCCCATGTATTGTTGGATGATGATGTGTGCAGGGTATTGGGGGCAGTCGGTGTGACCCCCCCCCCCATGTATTGTTGGATGATGACGTGTGCAGAGTATTGGGGGCAGTCGGTGTGAATCCCCCCCATGTATTGTTGGATGATGATGTGTGCAGAGTATTGGGGGCAGTCGGTGTGACCCCCCCCCCCATGTATTGTTGGATGATGATGTGTGCAGAGTATTGGGGGCAGTCGGTGTGACCCCCCCCCCCATGTATTGTTGGATGATGATGTGTGCAGAGTATTGGGGGCAGTCGGTGTGACCCCCCCCCCCCATGTATTGTTCGATGATGATGTGTGTAGAGTATTGGGGGCAGTCGGTTTGACCCCTCATGTATTGTGTGATGATGATGTGTGCAGAGTATTGGGGGCAGTCGGTGTGACCCCCCCCATGTATTGTTGGATGATGTGTGCAGAGTATTGGGGGCAGTCGGTGTGACCCCCCCCCCCCCCCCATGTATTGTTGGATGATGATGTGTGCAGAGTATTGGGGGCAGTCGGTGTGACCCCCCCATGTATTGTTGGATGATGATGTGTGCAGAGTATTGGGGGCAGTCGGTGTGATCCCCCCCCCCATGTATTGTTGGATGATGATGTGTGCAGAGTATTGGGGGCAGTCGGTGTGACCCCCCCATGTATTGTTGGATGATGTGTGCAGAGTATTGGGGGCAGTCGGTGTGACCCCCCCCCCCATGTATTGTTGGATGATGATGTGTGCCGAGTATTGGGGGCAGTCGGTGTGACCCCCCCATGTATTGTTGGATGATGATGTGTGCAGAGTATTGGGGGCAGTCGGTGTGACCCCCCCCCCCCCCATGTATTGTTGGATGATGATGTGTGCAGAGTATTGGGGGCAGTCGGTGTGACCCCCCCTCCCCCATGTATTGTTGGATGATGATGTGTGCAGAGTATTGGGGGCAGTCGGTGTGACCCCCCCCCCCCCATGTATTGTTGGATGATGATGTGTGCAGAGTATTGGGGGCAGTCGGTGTGACCCCCCCCCCCCACCATGTATTGTTGGATGATGATGTGTGTAGAGTATTGGGGGCAGTCGGTGTGACCCCCCCCCCATGTATTGTTGGATGATGTGTGTAGAGTATTGGGGGCAGTCGGTGTCACCCCCCCCCCCCCATGTATTGTCGGATGATGATGTGTGCAGAGTATTGGGGGCAGTCGGTGTGACCCCCCCATGTATTGTTGGATGATGATGTGTGCAGAGTATTGGGGGCAGTCGGTGTGACCCCCCCCCCCATGTATTGTTGGATGATGTGTGCAGAGTATTGGGGGCAGTCGGTGTGACCCCCCCCATGTATTGTTGGATGATGATGTGTGTAGAGTATTGGGGGCAGTCGGTGTGACCCCCCCTCCCCCCCATGTATTGTTGGATGATGATGTGTGCAGAGTATTGGGGGCAGTCGGTGTGACCCCCCCTCCCCCATGTATTGTTGGATGATGATGTGTGCAGAGTATTGGGGGCAGTCGGTGTGACCCCCCCCCCTTCCCCCACCATGTATTGTTGGATGATGATGTGTGCAGAGTATTGGGGGCAGTCGGTGTGACCCCCCCACCATGTATTGTTGGATGATGATGTGTGCAGAGTATTGGGGGCAGTCGATGTGACCCCCCCATGTATTGTTGGATGATGTGTGTAGAGTATTGGGGGCAGTCGGTGTGACCCCCCCCCCATGTATTGTTGGATGATGTGTGTAGAGTATTGGGGGCAGTCGGTGTGACCCCCCCCCCCCCCCATGTATTGTCGGATGATGATGTGTGCAGAGTATTGGGGGCAGTCGGTGTGACCCCCCCCATGTATTGTTGGATGATGATGTGTGTAGAGTATTGGGGGCAGTCGGTGTGACCCCCCCATGTATTGTTGGATGATGTGTGTAGAGTATTGGGGGCAGTCGGTGTGACCCCTCCCCCCCATGTATTGTTGGATGATGATGTGTGCAGAGTATTGGGGGCAGTCGGTGTGACCCCCCCCCCTTCCCCCACCATGTATTGTTGGATGATGATGTGTGCAGAGTATTGGGGGCAGTCGGTGTGACCCCCCCACCATGTATTGTTGGATGATGATGTGTGCAGAGTATTGGGGGCAGTCGATGTGACCCCCCCATGTATTGTTGGATGATGTGTGTAGAGTATTGGGGGCAGTCGGTGTGACCCCCCCCCATGTATTGTTGGATGATGTGTGTAGAGTATTGGGGGCAGTCGGTGTGACCCCCCCCCCCCCCATGTATTGTCGGATGATGATGTGTGCAGAGTATTGGGGGCAGTCGGTGAGACCCCCCCTCCCCCATGTATTGTTGGATGATGATGTGTGCAAAGTATTGGGGGCAGTCGGTGTGACCCCCCCTCCCCCATGTATTGTTGGATTATGTGTGCAGAGTATTGGGGGCAGTCGGTGTGACCCCCCCCCATGTATTGTTGGATGATGATGTGTGTAGAGTATTGGGGGCAGTCGGTGTGACCCCCCCCCCCATGTATTGTTGGATGACGATGTGTGCAGAGTATTGGGGGCAGTCGGTGTGACCCCCCCCCTCCCATGTATCGTTGGATGATGTGTGGAGAGTATTGGGGGCAGTCGGTGTGATCTCCCCCCCCCCCCCATGTATTGTTGGATGATGATGTGTGCAGAGTATTGGGGGCAGTCGGTGTGACCCCCCCCATGTATTGTTGGATGATGATGTGTGCAGAGTATTGGGGGCAGTCGGTGTGACCCCCCCCATGTATTGTTGGATGATGATGTGTGCAGAGTATTGGGGGCAGTCGGTGTGATTCCCCCCCCCCCCCCCCATGTATTGTTGGATGATGATGTGTGCAGAGTATTGGGGGCAGTCGGTGTGACCCCCCCATGTATTGTTGGATGATGATGTGTGCAGAGTATTGGGGGCAGTCGGTGTGATTCCCCCCCCTATGTATTGTTGGATTATGATGTGTGCAGAGTATTGGGGGCAGTCGGTGTGACCCCCCCCCCCCATGTATTGTTGGATGATGATGTGTGCAGAGTATTGGGGGCAGTCGGTGTGACCCCCCCCCCCCATGTATTGTTGGATGATGATGTGTGCAGAGTATTGGGGGCAGTCGGTGTGACCCCCCCCCATGTATTGTTGGATGATGATGTGTGTAGAGTATTGGGGGCAGTCGGTGTGACCCCCCCCATGTATTGTTGGATGATGATGTGTGCAGATTATTGGGGGCAGTCGGTGTGACCCCCCCATGTATTGTTGGATGATGATGTGTGCAGAGTATTGGGGGCAGTCGGTGTGACCCCCCCCCCATGTATTGTTGGATGATGATGTGTGCAGAGTATTGGGGGCAGTCGGTGTGACCCCCCCATGTATTGTTGGATGATGATGTGTGCAGAGTATTGGGGGCAGTCGGTGTGACCCCCCCCCCATGTATTGTTGGATGATGATGTGTGCAGAGTATTGGGGGCAGTCGGTGTGACCCCCCCATGTATTGTTGGATGATGATGTGTGCAGAGTATTGGGGGCAGTCGGTGTGACCCCCCCATGTATTGTTGGATGATGATGTGTGCAGAGTATTGGGGGCAGTCGGTGTGACCCCCCCCCCATGTATTGTTGGATGATGATGTGTGCAGAGTATTGGGGGCAGTCGGTGTGACCCCCCCTCCCCCATGTATTGTTGGATGATGATGTGTGCAGAGTATTGGGGGCAGTCGGTGTGACCCCCCCTCCCCCATGTATTGTTGGATGATGATGTGTGCAGGGTATTGGGGGCAGTCGGTGTGACCCCCCCCCCCATGTATTGTTGGATGATGACGTGTGCAGAGTATTGGGGGCAGTCGGTGTGACACCCCCCCCCCTCCCCCATGTATTGTTGGATGATGTGTGTAGAGTATTGGGGGCAGTCGGTGTGACCCCCCCCCCCCCCCCATGTATTGTCGGATGATGATGTGTGCAGAGTATTGGGGGCAGTCGGTGTGACCCCCCCCATGTATTGTTCGATGATGATGTGTGTAGAGTATTGGGGGCAGTCGGTGTGACCCCCCCATGTATTGTTGGATGACGATGTGTGCAGAGTATTGGGGGCAGTCGGTGTGACCCCCCCTCCCCCCCCCCCATGTATTGTTGGATGATGATGTGTGCAGAATATTGGGGGCAGTCGGTGTGACCCCCCCCCCCCCTCCCCCATGTATTGTTGGATGATGTGTGTAGAGTATTGGGGGCAGTCGGTGTGACCCCCCCATGTATTGTTGGATGACGATGTGTGCAGAGTATTGGGGGCAGTCGGTGTGACCCCCCCTCCCCCCCCCCCCATGTATTGTTGGATGATGATGTGTGCAGAATATTGGGGGCAGTCGGTGTGACCCCCCCCCCCCCTCCCCCATGTATTGTTGGATGATGTGTGTAGAGTATTGGGGGCAGTCGGTGTGACCCCCCCATGTATTGTTGGATGATGATGTGTGCAGAGTATTGGGGGCAGTCGGTGTGACCCCCCTCCCCCCCATGTATTGTTGGATGATGATGTGTGCAGGGTATTGGGGGCAGTCGGTGTGACCCCCCCCCCCATGTATTGTTGGATGATGATGTGTGCAGAGTATTGGGGGCAGTCGGTGTGACCCCCTCCCCCCCCCCCCCATGTATTGTTGGATGATGATGTGTGCAGAGTATTGGGGGCAGTCGGTGTGACCCCCCCCATGTATTGTTGGATGATGATGTGTGCAGAGTATTGGGGGCAGTCGGTGTGATCCCCCCCCCCCCCCCTATGTATTGTTGGATGATGTGTGTAGAGTATTGGGGGCAGTCGGTGTGACCCCCCCCCATGTATTGTTGGATGATGATGTGTGCAGAGTATTGGGGGCAGTCGGTGTGATCCCCCCCCCCCCCACCATGTATTGTTGGATGATGATGTGTGCAGAGTATTGGGGGCAGTCGGTGTGACCCCCCCATGTATTGTTGGATGATGATGTGTGCAGAGTATTGGGGGCAGTCGGTGTGACCCCCCATGTATTGTTGGATGATGATGTGTGCAGAGTATTGGGGGCAGTCGGTGTGACCCCCCATGTATTGTTGGATGATGATGTGTGCAGAGTATTGGGGGCAGTCGGTGTGACCCCCCCCATGTATTGTTGGATGATGATGTGTGCAGAGTATTGGGGGCAGTCGGTGTGATCCCCCCCCCCCCCCCTATGTATTGTTGGATGATGTGTGTAGAGTATTGGGGGCAGTCGGTGTGACCCCCCCCCATGTATTGTTGGATGATGATGTGTGCAGAGTATTGGGGGCAGTCGGTGTGATCCCCCCCCCCCCCACCATGTATTGTTGGATGATGATGTGTGCAGAGTATTGGGGGCAGTCGGTGTGACCCCCCATGTATTGTTGGATGATGATGTGTGCAGAGTATTGGGGGCAGTCGGTGTGACCCCCCATGTATTGTTGGATGATGATGTGTGCAGAGTATTGGATTCGGGTCTGGCCGGGATTTACTAAGGTAGTTCCTCCGCCGTCCACCAGGTGGCGCTGCTGCGCTGAAAAGCATCAGAACGCGCTGGAGTTCACCGAGGCCGGCTGAGTGAAGGTAAGTGCAAGCTCCGCGACACATTTTCCGTTTTTAAATGCGGCGGTTTTTCCGATTACGCAGGGGTTCCGTTCAGCCACGCCCCCGCATTTCCGTCGCGCGCATGCCGGCGCTGATGCGCCACAATCCTATCGCGTGCGCCAAAATCAGAGCAAATTCGAAATATTCGGGTAACACGTCGGGAAAACGCGAATCGGGCCCTTAGTAAATGACCCCCGATATGTTGGCATGAACCAAAGCATCCATCAATCCAGTTAATCCTATCAATCCCATCAATGTAAATTGGTCAGTTTGGCCGGAATCCATTATCTATGCGTTTTTTTTTTTCAAGCGGAGGAAAATTACTGAAGCCCCTACCACGCCTGGACGACGGATCCCTGCCGAAACACAACGTAACGGATGATGTGAAATTTTCATTGATGTCAATGGGATTTTTCGTGATACGCGCAGCCTCCGTTCTTTACTTTTTAACAAAGGGAAGGAACAGTGGTGTGAAATGAGCCCAACACAGTTTTCTGTTTCCTCCACTGTAGGTTCTGCCCTTGTTCTCCTGTGTATATACAGTATATACAGGGCCAGATGTATCACTATGCTGCGCCTTCTTGCCCCCTATTTGTGGTGCGTTGCTGCACCTGAATTATCAGAACCTGCAACCATCTGTGATGTTCTGAGCTCCTGCCTCTTATTAATCACTTTACATTAGGCACAGTGATAGATTACATGTCATCCTCCGACAAGCTCCTCTCTGCTTCTCTCCCGCACCCCAGCATGAGAATGACCCCCACAGCAGCACCCAGGTGTGTGACACCCACACACTTCTCTTCTATCCTGCTACATGGCAACACTTCTCTGTCCTGTCTCTTCACCACGCACTTCTCTTCTATCCTGCTACACGGGGGACACTTCTCTGTCCTGTCTCTCCACCACACACTTCTCTTCTATCCTGCTACACGGCAACACTTCTCTGTCGTGTCTCTCCACCACACACTTCTCTTCTATCCTGCTACACGGGGGACACTTCTCTGTCCTGTCTCTCCACCACACACTTCTCTTCTATCCTGCTACACGGCAACACTTCTCTGTCGTGTCTCTCCACCACACACTTCTCTTCTATCCTGCTACATGGGGGACACTTCTCTGTCCTGTCTCTCCACCACACACTTCTCTTCTATCCTGCTACACGGGGGACACTTCTCTGTCCTGTCTCTCCACCACACACTTCTCTTCTATCCTGCTACATGGCAACACTTCTCTGTCCTCTGTCTCTCCACCACACACTTCTCTTCTATCCTGCTACACGGGGGACACTTCTCTGTCCTGTCTCTCCACCACACACTTCTCTTCTATCCTGCTACATGGCAACAATTCTCTGTCTCTCCAACACACACTTCTCTTCTCTCCTGCTACACGGGGGACACTTCTCTGTCCTGTCTCTCCACCACACACTTCTCTTCTATCCTGCTGCATAGGGACACTTCTCTGTCCTCTGTCTCTCCAACACACACTTCTCTTCTATCCTGCTACACGGGGGACACTTCTCTGTCCTGTCTCTCCACCACACACTTCTCTTCTATCCTGCTGCATAGGGACACTTCTCTGTCCTGTCTCTCCACCACACACTTCTCTTCTATCCTGCTACATGGCAACACTTCTCTGTCCTGTCTCTCCACCACACACTTCTCTTCTATCCTGCTACACGGGGACACTTCTCTGTCCTGTCTCTCCACCATGCACTTCTCTTCTATCCTGCTACATGGCAACACTTCTCTGTCCTGTCTCTCCACCACACACTTCTCTTCTATCCTGCTGCATAGGGACACTTCTCTGTCCTGTCTCTCCACCACACACTTCTCTTCTATCCTGCTACATGGCAACACTTCTCTGTCCTCGGTCTCTCCACCACACACTTCTCTTCTATCCTGCTACACGGGGGACACTTCTCTGTCCTGTCTCTCCACCACACACTTCTCTTCTATCCTGCTACATGGCAACACTTCTCTGTCCTCTGTCTCTCCACCACACACTTCTCTTCTATCCTGCTACACGGGGGACACTTCTCTGTCCTGTCTCTCCACCACACACTTCTCTTCTATCCTGCTACATGGCAACACTTCTCTGTCCTCTGTCTCTCCACCACACACTTCTCTTCTATCCTGCTACACGGGGGACACTTCTCTGTGCCTCACACCTGCTGCTGCCATTCCTGAGCAAGCTCTGCACTGCTGGGAGCCCCATCCCCAAGCTGAGACACTTGTAAGAGACGCTTCTGGCGCTTGCTGGTCCTTCTTGGGCTCCTGGAGCCTTTTTGGTAACACTGGAGCCTCTCTCCTTGGATTCCTTGATGATGCGATAGATCGGTGACTGAGGTGACATCTTTCTAGCTGCGATACTCTTCCCTGTTCGGCCAGTTTTGTGCAGTGCAATGATGGCTGCACGTGTTTCAGAGATAACCATGGGTAACAGAAGAGAAACAATGATGCCAAGCACCAGCCTCCTTGTAACGTGTCCAGGGGTGTTATTGTTACTTACTCCTGACAGATTGTCCCCAGCCCTGTCCTCATCAGCCCCCGCACCCGTGTTACTGGAGACATCACTGACACCATGTTACCTGCTCCTATTATACTGCCCAGTGGTGATTGTTACTTACACATGATACATTGTCCCCAGCCCTGTCCCCATCAGCCCCCGCACCTGTGTTACTGGAGACATCACTGACACCATGGCCGCTGCTCCGCCTAAGGCCCCGGCAATGAAGGGGAAATGTGTTTTGGGGGAAAAAGTTCATTTTCTGGGCAAATATTGACTTTGTAATGAATTGCTGTTAAGCTGATCCCTCTTTATAACATTCTGGAGTTTATGCAAATTACCATTATAACGCCTGATGCCGGAGACTTTGTAACAATTACCATTTGTATCAGTCTCAAAACTTATGGCCATGACTGTATAATATAGGATAGTAGATTATAGAATAATATAGGACAGTAGATTATAGTGCAGGTACCTGGTGTGATATATACACAAGCAGCACCACATCCCGTGCAGAGCGGTCTTGTGCTGGTGGAGCCGTGGCTGCCAGCCACGTACAGACCTACCACAGCGACTTTCTGTAGATTCCAATAAACACAAGACAAGTCCCTGTGAATTTCCAGAGGGATCAGTAAATTTACACCCTTAAGTGTCCAACAATACAGGGAATATTCATGTGGCGCCCGTCACCACTTAGGATCATGGATTTAATTCTATTTGGGGACTTTTCTCTCTGTTTTACGGCATAATTGCGGTTCCCAGAGTTCGCCGCACTCCATAAAAAAAGATGAAAAAAGGCCTAATGAAATGAAATGCCAGAACTCTGTAAATCAGGATGAGGAAGCGATGTGACGGCCGGACTGTTTATGTCACCTCCGCTGCCAATTCCAATAATACACGTGCAGAGCCGAGAGACGCAGCCTCTTAAAAGGAATCTTAGACTCTGCGCCGTTCATGTTGATGATTTACCTGTCACCGCTGACTTTCACTCACTCGGCCTTCATGGAGAAATAAGAGATAACTGATGGACAGGAAGATGAAGGAGCCGGCGCGTAACTCCTGGGCGCGTAACTCCTGGGCACATTACGATGTGACATGTTTATTGCGCTGCCACTAATAACGTATGGTCAGGGGCGCAGGCTGCCTCCCCCCGCATGGAGCGGCCATTGCTGGGTCCGGCCGATCCCGGTCACTCTCAGGTTTATAGCCACTTGGCATCCGCCTTTTATTGAATATTCCGGGAACTACATTACTGGTCCGAGCCGCAGTGACCGGAGAAGCTCCTGCACCGCCATAATCTGGAGCACAGGGCAGGGGACGGCTCTTATGTGCTTTGTTTTATTAATAAAAGTTTCTGAATACAAATTATATTAAAAGAGATGTGTCAGCAGGTGTGACCCTCCAGACTACATCCAGTGCATGTGCTAACCCTGGAGATGTGTATAATCAGTCCTCAGGTAGCAGGCAACAGGACCAAACGGTCAACAGCAGAACTGGAGTGGTCATGGAGAGGGGTCCGCAGGATAAGGCACCAGCCTGGTGGTAGTAGATAATGGAGATGTGTACAAGCTATGGAAGCTGCAGCTCAGGGTTACATTCTCCTGACTCAGGTCCTGGGATTGGTTTCTGTGTCAGCGCTGGAGGTGTCCTGTGCACTGACTGTCTCTGGTCACTCTGTCCATGTGCTAAGAGACCGGGTGGTAAAGAACTCAATATCTGTATCCCGGGGGGAGTATCTGTATACCGAGCTGTATACTGAGCTGTATACGGGGGGAGTATCTGTATACTGAGCTGTATACCGGGGGGAGTATCTGTATACTGAGCTGTATACGGGGGGAGTATCTGTATACCGGGGAGAGTATCTGTATACTGAGCTGTATACCGGGCGGAGTATCTGTATACTGAGCTGTATACCGGGGGGAGCTCCTGTGTGCACCTTGTATTGTAGCTGCTGGATGGATCAGGGTGTGATTGTGGGGGGCGCCAATTTCTACTTCTACTTTACAGAGACACATAACATCCAACACATCAGAGACCAACAAGTAACAGGGGGCAGTATTATAGTAGTTATATTCCTGTACATAGGGGGCAGTATTATAGTAGTTATATTCTTGTACATAGGGGGCAGTATTATAGTAGTTATATTCTTGTACATAGGGGACAGTATTATAGTAGTTATATTCTTGTACATAGGGGACAGTATTATAGTAGTTATATTCCTGTACATAGGGAGTAGTATTATAGTAGTTATATTCCTGTACATAGGGGGCAGTATTATAGTAGTTATATTCCTGTACATAGGGGGCAGTATTATAGTAGTTATATTCCTGTACATAGGGGGCAGTATTATAGTAGTTATATTCCTGTACATAGGGGGCAGTATTATAGTAGTTATATTCCTGTACATAGGGGGCAGTATTATAGTAGTTATATTCCTGTACATAGGGGGCAGTATTATAGTAGTTATATTCCTGTACATAGGGGGCAGTATTATAGGAGTTATATTCCTGTACATAGGGGCAGTATTATGGTAGTTATATTCCTGTACATAGGGGGCAGTATTATAGTAGTTATATTCCTGTACATAGGAGGCAGTATTATAGTAGTTATATTCCTGTACATAGGAGGCAGTATTATAGTAGTTATATTCCTGTACATAGGGGGCAGTATTATAGTAGTTATATTCCTGTACACAGGGGGCAGTATTATAGTAGTTATATTCTTGTACACAGGGGGCAGTATTATAGTAGTTATATTCCTGTACATAGGGGGCAGTATTATAGTAGTTATATTCCTGTACATAGGGGGCAGTATTATAGTAGTTATATCCCTGTACATAGGGGGCAGTATTATAGTAGTTATATTCCTGTACATAGGGGGCAGTATTATAGTAGTTATATTCTTGTACATAGGGGGCAGTATTATAGTAGTTATATTCCTGTACATAGGGGGCAGTATTATAGTAGTTATATTCCTGTACATAGGGGGCAGTATTATAGTAGTTATATTCTTGTACATAGGGGGCAGTATTATAGTAGTTATATTCTTGTACATAGGGGGCAGTATTATAGTAGTTATATTCTTGTACATAGGGGGCAGTATTATAGTAGTTATATTCTTGTACATAGGGGACAGTATTATAGTAGTTATATTCCTGTACATAGGGGGCAGTATTATAGTAGTTATATTCCTGTACATAGGAGGCAGTATTATAGTAGTTATATTCCTGTACATAGGGGGCAGTATTATAGTAGTTATATTCCTGTACATAGAGGGCAGTATTATAGTAGTTATATTCCTGTACATAAGGGGCAGTATTATAGTAGTTATATTCCTGTACATAGGGGACAGTATTATAGTAGTTATATTCCTGTACATAGGGGGCAGTATTATAGTAGTTATATTCTTGTACATAGGGGGCAGTATTATAGTAGTTATATTCTTGTACATAGGGGGCAGTATTATACTAGTTATATTCCTGTACATAGGGGGCAGTATTATAGTAGTTATATTCTTGTACATAGGGGGCAGTATTATACTAGTTATATTCCTGTACATAGGGGGCAGTATTATACTAGTTATATTCCTGTACATAGGGGGCAGTATTATAGTAGTTATATTCCTGTACATAGGGGGCAGTATTATAGTAGTTATATTCTTGTACATAGGGGGCAGTATTATAGTAGTTATATTCCTGTACATAGGGGGCAGTATTATAGTAGTTATATTCCTGTACATAGGGGGCAGTATTATAGTAGTTATATTCTTGTACATAGGGGGCAGTATTATAGTAGTTATATTCTTGTACATAGGGGGCAGTATTATAGTAGTTATATTCTTGTACATAGGGGGCAGTATTATAGTAGTTATATTCTTGTACATAGGGGACAGTATTATAGTAGTTATATTCCTGTACATAGGGGGCAGTATTATAGTAGTTATATTCCTGTACATAGGAGGCAGTATTATAGTAGTTATATTCCTGTACATAGGGGGCAGTATTATAGTAGTTATATTCCTGTACATAGAGGGCAGTATTATAGTAGTTATATTCCTGTACATAAGGGGCAGTATTATAGTAGTTATATTCCTGTACATAGGGGACAGTATTATAGTAGTTATATTCCTGTACATAGGGGGCAGTATTATAGTAGTTATATTCTTGTACATAGGGGGCAGTATTATAGTAGTTATATTCTTGTACATAGGGGGCAGTATTATACTAGTTATATTCCTGTACATAGGGGGCAGTATTATAGTAGTTATATTCTTGTACATAGGGGGCAGTATTATACTAGTTATATTCCTGTACATAGGGGGCAGTATTATACTAGTTATATTCCTGTACATAGGGGGCAGTATTATAGTAGTTATATTCCTGTACATAGGGGGCAGTATTATAGTAGTTATATTCCTGTACATAGGGGGCAGTATTATAGTAGTTATATTCCTGTACATAGGGGGCAGTATTATAGTAGTTATATTCCTGTACATAGGGGGCAGTATTATAGTAGTTATATTCCTGTACATAGGGGGCAGTATTATAGTAGTTATATTCTTGTACATAGGGGGCAGTATTATAGTAGTTATATTCCTGTACATAAGGGGCAGTATAGTAGTTATATTCTTGTACATAGGGGGCAGTATTATAGTAGTTATATTCCTGTACATAGGGGGCAGTATTATAGTAGTTATATTCTTGTACATAGGGGGCAGTATTATAGTAGTTATATTCCTGTACATAGGGGGCAGTATTATAGTAGTTATATTCTTGTACATAGGGGGCAGTGTTATAGTAGTTATATTCCTGTACATAGGGGGCAGTATTATAGTAGTTATATCCTTGTACATAGGGGGCAGTATTATAGTAGTTATATTCTTGTACATAGGGGGCAGTATTATAGTAGTTATATTCTTGTACATAGGGGGCAGTATTATAGTAGTTATATTCTTGTACATAGGGGGCAGTATTATAGTAGTTATATTCTTGTACATAGGGGGCAGTATTATAGTAGTTATATTCTTGTACATAGGGGGCAGTATTATAGTAGTTATATTCCTGTACATAGGGGGCAGTATTATAGTAGTTATATTCTTGTACATAGGGAGCAGTATTATAGTAGTTATATTCTTGTATATAGGCGACAGTATTATAGTAGTTATATTCCTGTACATAGGGGGCAGTATTATAGTAGTTATATTCTTGTACATAGGGGGCAGTATTATAGTAGTTATATTCTTGTACATAGGGGACAGTATTATAGTAGTTATATTCTTGTACATAGGGGGCACTATTATAGTAGTTATATTCCTGTACATAGGGAGTAGTATTATAGTAGTTATATTCCTGTACATAAGGGGCAGTATTATAGTAGTTATATTCCTGTACATAGGGGGCAGTATTATAGTAGTTATATCCCTGTACATAGGGGGCAGTATTATAGTAGTTATATTCCTGTACATAGGGGGCAGTATTATAGTAGTTATATTCTTGTACATAGGGGGCAGTATTATAGTAGTTATATTCCTGTACATAGGAGGCAGTATTATAGTAGTTATATTCTTGTACATAGGGGGCAGTATTATAGTAGTTATATTCCTGTACATAGGGGGCAGTATTATAGTAGTTATATTCCTGTACATAGGGGGCAGTATTATAGTAGTTATATTCTTGTACATAGGGGCAGTACTATAGTAGTTATATTCCTGTACATAGGGGGCAGTGTTATAGTAGTTATATTCCTGTACATAGGGGGCAGTATTATAGTAGTTATATTCCTGTACATAGGGGGCAGTGTTATAGTAGTTATATTCTTGTACATAGGGGGCAGTGTTATAGTAGTTATATTCTTGTACATAGGGGGCAGTGTTATAGTAGTTATATTCTTGTACACAGGGGGCAGTATTATAGTAGTTATATTCTTGTACATAAGGGGCAGTATTATAGTAGTTATATTCCTGCACATAGGGGGCAGTATTATAGTAGTTATATTCTTGTACATAAGGGGCAGTATTATTGTAGTTATATCCCTGTACATAGGGGGCAGTGTTATAGTAGTTATATTCCTGTACATAGGGGGCAGTGTTATAGTAGTTATATTCCTGTACATAGGGGCAATATTATAGTAGTTATATTCTTGTACATAGGGGGCAGTATTATAGTAGTTATATTCTTGTACACAGGGGGCAGTATTATAGTAGTTATATTCCTGTACATAGGGGGCAGTATTATAGTAGTTATATTCTTGTACATAGGGGGCAGTATTATAGTAGTGATATTCTTGTATATAGGGGGCAGTATTATAGTAGTTATATTCCTGTACATAGGGGGCAGTATTATAGTAGTTATATTCCTGTACATAGGGGGCAGTATTATAGTAGTTATATTCTTGTACATAGGGGACAGTATTATAGTAGTTATATTCCTGTACATAGGGGGCAGTATTATAGTAGTTATATTCTTGTACATAGGGGGCAGTGTTATAGTAGTTATATTCCTGTACATAGGGGGCAGTGTTATAGTAGTTATATTCCTGTACATAGGGGGCAGTATTATAGTAGTTATATTCCTGTACATAGGGGGCAGTATTATAGTAGTTATATTCCTGTACATAGGAGGCAGTATTATAGTAGTTATATTCTTGTACATAGGGGGCAGTATTATAGTAGTTATATCCCTGTACATAGGGGGCAGTATTATAGTAGTTATATTCCTGTACATAGGGGGCAGTATTATAGTAGTTATATTCTTGTACATAGGGGCAGTACTATAGTAGTTATATTCCTGTACATAGGGGGCAGTGTTATAGTAGTTATATTCCTGTACATAGGGGGCAGTATTATAGTAGTTATATTCCTGTACATAGGGGGCAGTGTTATAGTAGTTATATTCTTGTACATAGGGGGCAGTGTTATAGTAGTTATATTCTTGTACATAGGGGGCAGTGTTATAGTAGTTATATTCTTGTACACAGGGGGCAGTATTATAGTAGTTATATTCTTGTACATAAGGGGCAGTATTATAGTAGTTATATTCTTGTACATAAGGGGCAGTATTATTGTAGTTATATCCCTGTACATAGGGGGCAGTATTATAGTAGTTATATTCCTGTACATAGGGGGCAGTATTATAGTAGTTATATACTTGTACATAGGGGGCAGTATTATAGTAGTTATATTCCTGTACATAGGGGGCAGTATTATAGTAGTTATATTCCTGTACATAGGGGGCAGTATTATAGTAGTTATATTCTTGTACATAGGGGGCAATTTTTATTGTAAAAACCAACAAAAATACAATTAAACAAAATACAAAATCATAAATACATTCTTCTGTATGTACAATTAGTATTCAAAATATTAACTCAAAGTAAATTTAACTTATAGAGTCCATAGCTGCTGCTGCTGCTGGAAAGGAAAAAGTTAAATGTAAAATCAATATATATATAGAAATTAAACACCAGATATATTCCTCCATAATTTTCTATTTCTCTGGTCTTTTCTGACTTCCAGTGATTTTATCCACCTTAGCTCAGACAATATTTGGGATACCACAGCCGTGTAGTTATAGTCCTCGCTGTGTAGGGACACCCGGGTTCTAGCATGCCAGTGGTAATACTTTATCACTGTTATAATGAGATACATGGTTCCCGGATCTATAATACCATCTGGAGATGGGACGCCATAGATGATGTCCGGGTACTGGAAGAATTGCAGCCTCGGGATGTTCAGCAGGTCAGACACTTTCTTCCAGATTTTCCTCCCTCCCCAGCACTCAGAGATGAAATGCTCCATCGTTTCCTCCTGCTGACACCCCAGGGGACACTTCCTATCTGCCACACTCACAAATTTTAGGTTCCCTCTCACAAATAACTTCCCATGTAGTGACAACCAAGAGATATCAAACAACTTGGGGGGAAGTCGCTTCGCATTGAGGAACCTGAGACTCTTCTGTAAGGCGGTGGTCACACAGTCTCTGAGAGCAAGTGGTGAGTGGTAGAAAGCCCGACATACCCTAGTATAGAGATCTCTCCTGGTGTTACTGACAATGTAGGACTTCTCCAGCTTCCACATCCTGACACACTTCAGACAATACACCAGATACTGGGGGAGGAAGCCAGGAGTCCATCGGCCCCTCTTGAGACTGCCGCCTCGCACCCAGGATTCTGCAAAAGGCAATATCCAGTCCCTGACACTACTTACCCACAGGAGACCATCATTTGAGTCCAGGCAACCAAAATTGACTTTCAGAAACATGGAGTCAAAGAAAACCCTTGGATTTAACATATCCAGTCCACCCTCTCTCCTCTGCAGGTAGGTGATCCCTCTTTTTACTGGGTTCAACCTGTTCCCCCATAAAAGCTGGAAGAACAGGCTAAAGAGCCTAGCGGAGAAAGATTCTGGCAAAGGAAAGACGACAGAGACGTAGAGGAAGACAGGGACCAGGTAAGTCTTCATCAGAGTAACCCTTTCTCTATAGGTCAGCCTCCAGTTCTTCCATCGCTGAACCTTTGCATTTCCGGCTTCCAACTTCTCTTCCCAATTTAGTTTGGCATTATCTTCCCTCCCGAATTTAACCCCAAGGATCTTAATATGGGTGGAGGCCTTGGCGAACTGTGGCAGATCAAAGCCAGGAGCAGCATCCAATGTCCAGAAAGCTTGACTCTTCTCTAGGTTGACCAGAGACCCGGAGGCCTCTGAGTAACTTCTGATGGCTGTGGATAACATCTCCACCTCATGAGGCTCAGATATCACCACAGTCACATCATCCGCGTAGGCGACTACCTTCAAAGGTAAGCAATGGGGGACCGGCACCCCCTGAAAATCACACCGCTGCAGTGATCGCAGAAACAAGTCTATGGCAAACACATACAGCAGTGGACTCAGGGGGCAGCCCTGTCGCACCCCTGCCTCTACTTCAAAAGTGTCCCCCTGCCAACCATTGATCAGAGGAAAGCTCTTCGCCTCTATACAAAGTTCTCAGCCAATCTATAAATTGTCCCGGAATACCGTACTTTGACAAAGTGGCCCATAGATACTCATGATCAACCCTGTCAAAGGCTTTAGCCTGGTCCAGACCTACAACATATCTCCCACACCTCAGAGCTTTACATCTCTCAAACATCTCCCTTATCGAGATGACTGCTCCAGAGATGTTCCGCCCTCTTACTGTGCCGTACTGAGAGCCTGCCAACAGTGCCGGGGACAAACAGACTAACCTAGAGAAGAGGATTTTTGCCAGAATTTTCCTGTCGACATTCAAGAGGGCGATCGGCCTCCAGTTCTTGATGTTGCTAGGCTCCTTACCTTTGGACAGCAGAATAAGGGAGGACACTCTCATGGATGGAGGCATCAGGTGATTTTCTAGACAGTTTGTATAAACATCCACAAGGATTGGAGCCAAGAGGTCTCTGAACTTCTTATAAAATTCTGCTGTAATACCATCAGGACCTGGTGCCTTCTTCAGATGTAACTTATCAATGGCCTCTTTAACCTCCTCCTCTGTTATTCCTGCTGTCAAAGGAGAAAAGACCAAATCTTTAGTGTCAGGGCCTGGAGTTGCCTCCAAGAATTGAGCCATTTTATCCTTATCCAAAACCTTCTTCTTAAATAACTCAGCATAGTAGGATCTCACCACCCCCAGGATACCCTCCCGAGATTCCTGTAAATCTCCCTGGGAGTCAGTGAGACCTGTGATTGATTTCTTAGCCACACGTTCCCGGCAACTCTCATATGGATCAGGCGTGACTAAGTTTCCATAGTCTCGCTCCACAACCAGGGACGTGTAGCGACTGTACTGATACTGCTTTATTTCAGATTTCAGTCGGTCAATCTTTTGTTTTTCATCCCCACCCGCCGAATACAGTGACTCCAATTCTTTCGGCAGCTTGAGATACTGGCTGTACTTACTCTTACCCTACTTCACTGACAGTCTCTTTAAGAGGGACCGGATCTCCTCCTTGACGTCCTCCCACCAGTCAGATGCATGATTATAGAAATCCACTCTCTCCATTTCACCCTGTAGAAGAGAGTGGACTTGTTCCTGGACAAAACCTTCTTCCAAGAGACTAGAGTTAAGTCTCCATAACCCTCTTCCCATATCAGGCCGCTCACTAGCACCCAAGCAGAAATATAAGGCAAGGTGATCTGAATAGGGAACACACTTTTCGCTTCTCTCACCTATGACCTCCATAGGACTCACCAACGCCAAGTCTATCCGGCTAGTTCTTCCAGCACAGGAGTAGGTAAATTTGGGTTTCCTACCACCCTGCACAAACACATCCGATAAACCTGACTGCGAGATTATAGCATTCAAGACCTTGGAGTCCCTGGTGAGAGGTCTACCACTGGATCGATCAGTATATGCTCTGGTGGCATTAAAGTCACCCGTCATGATTACAGGCACAGATGTAAAGAGATAGGGTTTTACCTCATGAAACAGATTTACCCTTTCAGTCACTGTCTGCGGACCATAGATATTAGTAAGTCGGAGCCTCCTACCTCGGATGGTAACCTCCAGCACCACACACCTTCCCATCAATACCTCGGTAAGTCTATGTATGGTGACGTGTGTATTAAATAGTATAGAGACCCCGGCACAAGGCTCCACAGACAGCGACCAGAAGGATGGACCTGAACGCCATTCCCTCTCTGCTTCTCTTAAGTGACTAAGACTATTGAGATGAGTCTCCTGTAGGAAAAAGACATCAGCGTCCAGATATTGGAGATGTTCATACACCGCGTGTCTTTTCTTCCTTGCCCTAATGCTGTTTACATTAGTCGAGATGACTTTTAGTTGAAAATCCGCCATTAGAGCCATAAGAAGAAGCAGAGAGAGTAACCCCATCATCATAAGTCTGAGTCCGAGCCCTCCTGCTGACCACCTGTCTCCATATCGGATTCAGATTCTGGCCCTACTGCCTGAGGTCTCCGTTTGGATGGGGGATCTGCATCTGGCTCATCCTCATATTCTGCTACCATTCTCTGCAATTCACGTTCTAGTTCTTCCTCCGCATCTGACTCTGACAACACACTGAATTTATTTACGGTCATGGTCACATCTGCCGTTCTATCCACCCTCATCCTAGATGATTTTTGGACAGTGGTCCACTCACCCTCTGGCTTTCGGCTAGATGTATCCTTTTTCCTTCTCTTTGTAGAAGTTGGTGCTGGAGAAGGAATGGGCACTGAGGGTTGTACAACCTGCTGGACAACCTGCATGTTCCCCTCAATGATTTTTGTTTGAGACTGGTCTGGTACTGGTGCGGTTTTAATTTGAGGCTGGTCTGGTTCTGGCATGGTGTTTATTTGAGGCTGGTCTGGTATGATATAATTTTCAACGCACTGAGGTTCTGGCCCAACCTGAGCTGACCCTGACACCAAAGCCTCCTCCTCCCCCAGGTCATCTGCCCCTGCCAGTACATCTTCATCAGGGAAGGTCTTACAGATGTTATGCCACACATTAGGACAATCCCTGTGGGCATGCCCCATCTCTCCACACAGATTACACCGGATGTTCTGGCAATCCGCACTCACATGACCGATATCCCCACACAGGCTGCACTTGACCACAGAGCAGTTACTGGCCACGTGACCGACCCTACCACACTTGAAACATCTGCGGGGCTGACCTGGATAGAAGCATACCCCCTTCTCACGACCAATGAAGAAGGAGTTGGGCAGATGTTGGGTTATGTTATGAAACTGGCGTAACCTCACCAGGACCTTCCACCCTCCTGTCCAGATCCCGTCCTCATCCCGGGTCTTGGTGAGCTCTGACATAAGGTCACAATGTCTCCTGAGCCAGAGCACAATATCCTGCGGGGGCACAGACTCTTTCCAAAAGATAATGGTGACAGTGACAGTACCAGGCCTAGAGATGGGGATGAAGCTGAATTTATTCCACCCCTCAGCATCCCTAAACCTGGGGAAGATGGCCCAAAACCGGTCCAAGTTACACATTAACTTAAAGCTCACGTCATATCCTAGGCGGTCCGGGAGATTTATAACTGCCAGGATGTCACTTGGCAAGAAACCCATCTGGTCACATAGCAGAGATCTTACCACAAACCTCCGGTCAGGTAGGTCTTCCTTGGCCCCTTTGTGCTTAAACCTAACCACGTTCCTCCTCTTAAAAGCCTGACCGGTGTAATGTGAGCCAGTTGAAAAAGATGGTGCACCCCGGCTCCAGGCGTTACCAGAGGAGGCCTGATCAGGACCAGTACCACGCTGTGACTGGGGGCGCTGTGGGGGCTGCTGAGCACCTGAAACAGGGGGGTCTGCGCCACCATCAGGAACTAATGGAGGAAAGTCCTGAGCACTGGACTGCTCTACCTCCTCCCCACCATCAGCCTCCATGTCCCCAGCCTCCATACACTGCTCTGACTGCTCTATAACAACATCCCAGACAGATGGTGAAGCCCCTTCTGTTGGAATATTATCAAACACGGAGGTATCAATGCAGGGATTAGTTATATCACAGACATTGGCAGCAATAACCACAGACATATCAGCAGTATCAGACACATTAGGATCAGCAGAGTCAGTAACAGGCACAGCAGAGTCCTGATTGTCCTGCTCTGGTGTCACCTGGGAGCTCTGCTGCGCTGCTGCAGTGTTACCTTCAGGAACGTCACTACAGTCTTTCTGCGAGGAGATGTCATCTGAGTCTTGTGGTGCTTGCACTGCACCATCACCATCAGTCAGGTGTCTCTGTTCTTGCTGCAGATTGCAGGCTGCTGGGACTTGTAGTGCCTCTGCTGTAAGTGGCTGATCATTGGCTCTGTGGTAGGGGAATGTTGCCGGCTGCAGTATTGGCTTTACTTGGGTCTGCTGGACGACATCAGGGCAGGTCACGGGTGCAGGATATGATGGTCCTCCATGTCTCTGTGCCTGGAAGCGCTCCTGATTCCTGAAGGTCTCTGCCAGGGGACCCATCTGCTCCAGAACTGCCTCAGTTTGGGTGATGTTGTCTGCGAGCTGCTTGGCCAGTTTCTTGTCCAGGAGCTCGTGTCTCTCAGGATTCGCTGCCTTCAGCTTGTAAGCACAGTCAATGTTTTTCTGCAGCAGCAGTTTTTGCTCCTTTAGCTTCTCCAGTCTTTTCACGAGCGCTGGGATCTGATCAGCGAGCTGGAGCTCAGGTGCACGCTCAGCCACAGGACTGGGAGAGGCTGCAGGTGCACGCTCAGCCACAGGACTGGGAGAGGCTGCAGGTGCACGCTCAGCCACAGGACTGGGAGAGGCTGCAGGTGCACGCTCAGCCACAGGACTGGGAGAGGCTGCAGGTGCACGCTCAGCCACAGGACTGGGAGAGGCTGCAGGTGCACGCTCAGCCACAGGACTGGGAGAGGCTGCAGGTTGGTTACATGCTGAGGGTAATGACTTGCTGCTGGGTCCGGGCCTCTGTGCCGCTGGTGGGCTCTGGCGCGCTGCGGCTGTCACTACTGGGGGGTGACATTGTCCATGATGGGGACTGGGTCCCACTTTCCTGTCAGTGACAGAGCTGGTAGCAGCTTGAGGTCTCCCTGCTGGTCTCACCTCAGCCTCCACAGATCTTACAGTCCTGTTTCCTCCACTCCCAGACCTGGTTCTCTCAGGCCGGATGAGTACAGACTGTTGCAGGTTCTCCAAGATAGTCTGGCGCTCTAGAGATGTCCTCCTGTGCCTGGATGGAGGTGTAGAGGGCACAGCTGAGGCCTGTAATGGAGGCTGCCTCTGCTCTTGCACACCTTTCCCTGCTGCCTGACCCAGCGCTCTGGTCTCACTCACTGTTTTTTGCTGCACATTAACACTGGGAGATGGTTTCACCAGACTGGAACTCACTGCTGCTTCTTGCTTTTCCAATACATTCACCTTCTTTCTCTCACAAACTCCGGCTGTACTGGAGCCACTGACATTCTGCACCTTACTCACAGACTTCACTTTAGGATTTGCATCCTCAGTTTTTGGTGTCTGAGAGTTTCCTCCCAGAGAAGGCCTTGGAGCCTGGGCCTTGCTTGGGGAAGTTCCCCACCCAGGGTGGCCCCGCCCTGGGCTATCTCCAGGCATTAGGAGACCTCAGGAGCTCTGCTCACACACAACCTCCCAGCAAGGGGGCAGTATTATAGTAGTTATATTCTTGTACATAGGGGGCAGTATTATAGTAGTTATATTCTTGTACATAGGAGGCAGTATTATAGTAGTTATATTCCTGTACATAGGGGCAGTATTATAGTAGTTATATTCTTGTACATAGGGAGCAGTATTATAGTAGTTATATTCCTGTACATAGGGGGCAGTATTATAGTAGTTATATTCCTGTACATAGGGGGCAGTATTATAGTAGTTATATTCCTGTACATAGGGGGCAGTATTATAGTAATTATATTCTTGTACATAGGGGGCAGTATTATAGTAGTTATATTCTTGTACATAGGGGGCAGTATTATAGTAGTTATATTCTTGTACATAGGGTGCAGTATTATAGTAGTTATATTCCTGTACATAGGGGACAGTATTATAGTAGTTATATTCCTGTACATAGGGGGCAGTATTATAGTAGTTATATTCCTGTACATAGGGGGCAGTATTATAGTAGTTATATTCCTGTACATAGGGAGCAGTATTATAGTAGTTATATTCCTGTACATAGGGGGCAGTATTATAGTAGTTATATTCCTGTACATAGGGGGCAGTATTATAGTAGTTATATCCCTGTACATAGGGGGCAGTATTATAGTAGTTATATTCCTGTACATAGGGCGCAGTATTATAGTAGTTATATTCCTGTACATAGGAGGCAGTATTATAGTAGTTATATTCTTGTACATAGGGGGCAGTATTATAGTAGTTATATTCCTGTACATAGGGGGCAGTATTATAGTAGTTATATTCTTGTACATAGGGGGCAGTATTATAGTAGTTATATTCTTGTACATAGGGGGCAGTATTATAGTAGTTATATTCTTGTACATAGGGGGCAGTATTATAGTAGTTATATTTCTGTACATAAGGGACAGTATTATAGTAGTATATTCTTGTATGCCCCCTGCTGGTTAGTGAGGGAGGAGCTGCCATCACACTGCTGCCTCCTGCTGGTTAGTGATGGAGGAGCTGCCATCACACTGCTGCCTCCTGCTGGTTAGTGATGGAGGAGCTCTCATCACACTGCTGCCCCCTGCTGGTTACTGAGGGAGGAGCTGCCATCACACTGTTGCCCCCTGCTGGTTAGTGATGGAGGAGCTCTCATCACACTGCTGCCCCCTGCTGGTTAGTGAGGGAGGAGCTCTCATCACACTGCTGCCCCCTGCTGGTTAGTGAGGGAGGAGGTCTCATCACACTGCTGCCACCTGCTGGTTAGTGATGGAGGAGCTGCCATCACACTGCTGCCCCCTGCTGGTTAGTGAGGGAGGAGCTGCCATCACACTGCTGCCCCCTGCTGGTTAGTGAGGGAGGAGCTGCCATCACACTGCTGACCCCTGCTGGTTAGTGAGGGAGGAGCTGCCATCACACTGCTACCCCCTGCTGGTTAGTGATGGAGGAGCTCTCATCACACTGCTGCCCCCTGCTGGTTAGTGAGGGAGGAGCTGCCATCACACTGCTGCCCCCTGCTGGTTAGTGAGGGAGGAGCTCTCATCACACTGCTGCCCCCTGCTGGTTAGTGAAGGAGGAGCTGCCATCACACTGCTGCCCCCTGCTGGTTAGTGAGGGAGGAGCTGCCATCACACTGCTGCCCCCTGCTGGTTAGTGAAGGAGGAGCTGCCATCACACTGCTGCCCCCTGCTGGTTAGTGAGGGAGGAGCTGCCATCACACTGCTGCCCCCTGCTGGTTAGTGAGGGAGGAGCTCTCATCACACTGCTGCCCCCTGCTGGTTAGTGAGGGAGAAGCTGCCATCACACTGCTGCCCCCTGCTGGTTAGTGATGGAGGAGGTCTCATCACACTGCTGCCCCCTGCTGGTTAGTGAAGGAGGAGCTCTCATCACACTGCTGCCCCCTGCTGGTTACTGAGGGAGGAGCTGCCATCACACTGTTGCCCCCTGCTGGTTAGTGATGGAGGAGCTCTCATCACACTGCTGCCCCCTGCTGGTTAGTGAGGGAGGAGCTCTCATCACACTGCTGCCCCCTGCTGGTTAGTGAGGGAGGAGGTCTCATCACACTGCTGCCACCTGCTGGTTAGTGATGGAGGAGCTGCCATCACACTGCTGCCCCCTGCTGGTTAGTGAGGGAGGAGCTGCCATCACACTGCTGCCCCCTGCTGGTTAGTGAGGGAGGAGCTGCCATCACACTGCTGACCCCTGCTGGTTAGTGAGGGAGGAGCTGCCATCACACTGCTGCCCCCTGCTGGTTAGTGAGGGAGGAGCTCTCATCACACTGCTGCCCCCTGCTGGTTAGTGAGGGAGGAGCTGCCATCACACTGCTGACCCCTGCTGGTTAGTGATGGAGGAGCTGCCATCACACTGCTGCCCCCTGCTGGTTAGTGAGGGAGGAGCTGCCATCACACTGCTACCCCCTGCTGGTTAGTGATGGAGGAGCTCTCATCACACTGCTGCCCCCTGCTGGTTAGTGAGGGAGGAGCTGCCATCACACTGCTGCCCCCTGCTGGTTAGTGAGGGAGGAGCTCTCATCACACTGCTGCCCCCTGCTGGTTAGTGAAGGAGGAGCTGCCATCACACTGCTGCCCCCTGCTGGTTAGTGAGGGAGGAGCTGCCATCACACTGCTGCCCCCTGCTGGTTAGTGAGGGAGGAGCTCTCATCACACTGCTGCCCCCTGCTGGTTAGTGAGGGAGAAGCTGCCATCACACTGCTGCCCCCTGCTGGTTAGTGATGGAGGAGGTCTCATCACACTGCTGCCCCCTGCTGGTTAGTGAAGGAGGAGCTCTCATCACACTGCTGCCCCCTGCTGGTTAGTGAGGGAGGAGCTGCCATCACACTGCTGCCCCCTGCTGGTTAGTGATGGAGGAGCTGCCATCACACTGCTGACCCCTGCTGGTTAGTGAGGGAGGAGCTCTCATCACACTGCTGCCCCCTGCTGGTTAGTGAGGGAGGAGCAGCCATCACACTGCTGCCCCCTGCTGGTTAGTGAGGGAGGAGCTCTCATCACACTGCTGCCCCCTGCTGGTTAGTGAGGGAGGAGCAGCCATCACACTGCTGCCCCCTGCCGGTTAGTGAGGGAGAAGCTGCCATCACACTGCTGCCCCCTGCTGGTTAGTGAGGGAGAAGCTGCCATCACACTGCTGCCCCCTGCTGGTTAGTGATGGAGGAGCTCTCATCACACTGCTGCCCCCTGCTGGTTAGTGAGGGAGGAGCTGCCATCACTCTGCTGCCCCCTGCTGGTTAGTGAGGGAGGAGCTCTCATCACACTGCTGCCCCCTGCTGGTTAGTGAGGGAGGAGCTGCCATCACACTGCTGCCTCCTGCTGGTTAGTGATGGAGGAGCCGCCATCACACTGCTGCCTCCTGCTGGTTAGTGATGGAGGAGCTCTCATCACACTGCTGCCCCCTGCTGGTTAGTGAGGGAGGAGCTGCCATCACACTGTTGCCCCCTGCTGGTTAGTGATGGAGGAGCTCTCATCACACTGCTGCCCCCTGCTGGTTAGTGAGGGAGGAGCCGCCATCACACTGCTGCCTCCTGCTGGTTAGTGAGGGAGGAGCAGCCATCACACTGCTGCCTCCTGCTGGTTAGTGAGGGAGGAGCCGCCATCACACTGCTGCCCCCTGCTGGTTAGTGATGGAGGAGCTGCCATCACACTGCTGACCCCTGCTGGTTAGTGAGGGAGGAGCTCTCATCACACTGCTGCCCCCTGCTGGTTAGTGAGGGAGGAGCAGCCATCACACTGCTGCCCCCTGCTGGTTAGTGAGGGAGAAGCTGCCATCACACTGCTGCCCCCTGCTGGTTAGTGAGGGAGGAGCTGCCATCACACTGCTGCCTCCTGCTGGTTAGTGATGGAGGAGCTGCCATCACACTGCTGCCTCCTGCTGGTTAGTGATGGAGGAGCTCTCATCACACTGCTGCCCCCTGCTGGTTAGTGAGGGAGGAGCTGCCATCACACTGTTGCCCCCTGCTGGTTAGTGATGGAGGAGCTCTCATCACACTGCTGCTCCCTGCTGGTTAGTGAGGGAGGAGGTCTCATCACACTGCTGCCCCCTGCTGGTTAGTGAGGGAGAAGCTGCCATCACACTGCTGCCCCCTGCTGGTTAGTGATGGAGGAGCTCTCATCACACTGCTGCCCCCTGCTGGTTAGTGAGGGAGGAGCTGCCATCACACTGCTGCCCCCTGCTGGTTAGTGAGGGAGGAGCTCTCATCACACTGCTGCCCCCTGCTGGTTAGTGAGGGAGGAGCTGCCATCACACTGCTGCCCCCTGCTGGTTAGTGAGGGAGGAGCTGCCATCACACTGCTGCCCCCTGCTGGTTAGTGATGGAGGAGCTGCCATCACACTGCTGCCCCCTGCTGGTTAGTGATGGAGGAGCTCTCATCACACTGCTGCCCCCTGCTGGTTAGTGAGGGAGGAGCTCTCATCACACTGCTGCCCCCTGCTGGTTAGTGATGGAGGAGCTGCCATCACACTGCTGCCCCCTGCTGGTTAGTGAAGGAGGAGCTGCCATCACACTGCTGCCCCCTGCTGGTTAGTGAGGGAGGAGCTCTCATCACACTGCTGCCCCCTGCTGGTTAGTGAGGGAGGAGCTCTCATCACACTGCTGCCCCCTGCTGGTTAGTGAGGGAGGAGCTCTCATCACACTGCTGCCCCCTGCTGGTTAGTGAGGGAGGAGCTCTCATCACACTGCTGCCCCCTGCTGGTTAGTGAGGGAGAAGCTGCCATCAAACTGCTGCCTCCTGCTGGTTAGTGATGGAGGAGCTCTCATCACACTGCTGCCCCCTGCTGGTTAGTGATGGAGGAGCAGCCATCAAACTGCTGCCTCCTGCTGGTTAGTGATGGAGGAGCTCTCATCACACTGCTGCCCCCTGCTGGTTAGTGAGGGAGGAGCTCTCATCACACTGCTGCCCCCTGCTGGTTAGTGAGGGAGGAGCTCTCATCACACTGCTGCCCCCTGCTGGTTAGTGAGGGAGGAGGTCTCATCACACTGCTGCCACCTGCTGGTTAGTGATGGAGGAGCGGCCATCACACTGCTGCCCCCTGCTGGTTAGTGAGGGAGGAGCTGCCATCACACTGCTGCCCCCTGCTGGTTAGTGAGGGAGGAGCTGCCATCACACTGCTGACCCCTGCTGGTTAGTGAGGGAGGAGCTGCCATCACACTGCTACCCCCTGCTGGTTAGTGATGGAGGAGCTCTCATCACACTGCTGCCCCCTGCTGGTTAGTGAGGGAGGAGCTCTCATCACACTGCTGCCCCCTGCTGGTTAGTGAGGGAGGAGGTCTCATCACACTGCTGCCACCTGCTGGTTAGTGATGGAGGAGCGGCCATCACACTGCTGCCCCCTGCTGGTTAGTGAGGGAGGAGCTGCCATCACACTGCTGCCCCCTGCTGGTTAGTGAGGGAGGAGCTGCCATCACACTGCTGACCCCTGCTGGTTAGTGAGGGAGGAGCTGCCATCACACTGCTACCCCCTGCTGGTTAGTGATGGAGGAGCTCTCATCACACTGCTGCCCCCTGCTGGTTAGTGAGGGAGGAGCTGCCATCACACTGCTGCCCCCTGCTGGTTAGTGAGGGAGGAGCTCTCATCACACTGCTGCCCCCTGCTGGTTAGTGAAGGAGGAGCTGCCATCACACTGCTGCCCCCTGCTGGTTAGTGAGGGAGGAGCTGCCATCACACTGCTGCCCCCTGCTGGTTAGTGAGGGAGGAGCTGCCATCACACTGCTGCCCCCTGCTGGTTAGTGATGGAGGAGCTCTCATCACACTGCTGCCCCCTGCTGGTTAGTGAGGGAGGAGCTCTCATCACACTGCTGCCCCCTGCTGGTTATTGATGGAGGAGCTGCCATCACACTGCTGCCCCCTGCTGGTTAGTGAAGGAGGAGCTGCCATCACACTGCTGCCCCCTGCTGGTTAGTGAGGGAGGAGCTGCCATCACACTGCTGCCCCCTGCTGGTTAGTGAGGGAGGAGCTCTCATCACACTGCTGCCCCCTGCTGGTTAGTGAGGGAGAAGCTGCCATCACACTGCTGCCCCCTGCTGGTTAGTGATGGAGGAGGTCTCATCACACTGCTGCCCCCTGCTGGTTAGTGAGGGAGGAGCTCTCATCACACTGCTGCCCCCTGCTGGTTAGTGAGGGAGGAGCTGCCATCACACTGCTGCCCCCTGCTGGTTAGTGAGGGAGGAGCTGCCATCACACTGCTGACCCCTGCTGGTTAGTGAGGGAGGAGCTGCCATCACACTGCTACCCCCTGCTGGTTAGTGATGGAGGAGCTCTCATCACACTGCTGCCCCCTGCTGGTTAGTGAGGGAGGAGCTGCCATCACACTGCTGCCCCCTGCTGGTTAGTGAGGGAGGAGCTCTCATCACACTGCTGCCCCCTGCTGGTTAGTGAAGGAGGAGCTGCCATCACACTGCTGCCCCCTGCTGGTTAGTGAGGGAGGAGCTGCCATCACACTGCTGCCCCCTGCTGGTTAGTGAGGGAGGAGCTGCCATCACACTGCTGCCCCCTGCTGGTTAGTGATGGAGGAGCTCTCATCACACTGCTGCCCCCTTCTGGTTAGTGAGGGAGGAGCTGCCATCACACTGCTGCCCCCTGCTGGTTAGTGAGGGAGGAGCTCTCATCACACTGCTGCCCCCTGCTGGTTAGTGAGGGAGAAGCTGCCATCACACTGCTGCCCCCTGCTGGTTAGTGATGGAGGAGGTCTCATCACACTGCTGCCCCCTGCTGGTTAGTGAAGGAGGAGCTCTCATCACACTGCTGCCCCCTGCTGGTTAGTGAGGGAGGAGCTGCCATCACACTGCTGCCCCCTGCTGGTTAGTGAGGGAGGAGCTCTCATCACACTGCTGCCCCCTGCTGGTTAGTGAGGGAGGAGCAGCCATCACACTGCTGCCCCCTGCTGGTTAGTGAGGGAGAAGCTGCCATCACACTGCTGCCCCCTGCTGGTTAGTGATGGAGGAGCTCTCATCACACTGCTGCCCCCTGCTGGTTAGTGATGGAGGAGCTCTCATCACACTGCTGCCCCCTGCTGGTTAGTGAGGGAGGAGCTGCCATCACACTGCTGCCTCCTGCTGGTTAGTGATGGAGGAGCTGCCATCACACTGCTGCCTCCTGCTGGTTAGTGATGGAGGAGCTCTCATCACACTGCTGCCCCCTGCTGGTTAGTGAGGGAGGAGCTGCCATCACACTGTTGCCCCCTGCTGGTTAGTGATGGAGGAGCTCTCATCACACTGCTGCCCCCTGCTGGTTAGTGAGGGAGGAGCTCTCATCACACTGCTGCCCCCTGCTGGTTAGTGAGGGAGGAGCTGCCATCACACTGTTGCCCCCTGCTGGTTAGTGAGGGAGGAGCTCTCATCACACTGCTGCCCCCTGCTGGTTAGTGAGGGAGGAGGTCTCATCACACTGCTGCCCCCTGCTGGTTAGTGAGGGAGGAGCTCTCATCACACTGCTGCCCCCTGCTGGTTAGTGAGGGAGGAGCTCTCATCACACTGCTGCCCCCTGCTGGTTAGTGAGGGAGAAGCTGCCATCACACTGCTGCCCCCTGCTGGTTAGTGAAGGAGGAGCTGCCATCACACTGCTGCCCCCTGCTGGTTAGTGAGGGAGGAGCTGCCATCACACTGCTGCCACCTGCTGGTTAGTGATGGAGGAGCTGCCATCACACTGCTGCCCCCTGCTGGTTAGTGAGGGAGGAGCTGCCATCACACTGCTGCCCCCTGCTGGTTAGTGAGGGAGGAGCTGCCATCACACTGCTGACCCCTGCTGGTTAGTGAGGGAGGAGCTGCCATCACACTGCTACCCCCTGCTGGTTAGTGATGGAGGAGCTCTCATCACACTGCTGCCCCATGCTGGTTAGTGAGGGAGGAGCTGCCATCACACTGCTGCCCCCTGCTGGTTAGTGAGGGAGGAGCTCTCATCACACTGCTGCCCCCTGCTGGTTAGTGATGAAGGAGCTCTCATCACACTGCTGCCCCCTGCTGGTTAGTGATGGAGGAGCTGCCATCACACTGCTGCCCCCTGCTGGTTAGTGAAGGAGGAGCTGCCATCACACTGCTGCCCCCTGCTGGTTAGTGAGGGAGGAGCTGCCATCACACTGCTGCCCCCTGCTGGTTAGTGATGGAGGAGCTGCCATCACACTGCTGCCCCCTGCTGGTTAGTGATGGAGGAGCTCTCATCACACTGCTGCCCCCTGCTGGTTAGTGAGGGAGGAGCTCTCATCACACTGCTGCCCCCTGCTGGTTAGTGATGGAGGAGCTGCCATCACACTGCTGCCCCCTGCTGGTTAGTGAAGGAGGAGCTGCCATCACACTGCTGCCCCCTGCTGGTTAGTGAGGGAGGAGCTCCCATCACACTGCTGCCCCCTGCTGGTTAGTGAGGGAGGAGCTCTCATCACACTGCTGCCCCCTGCTGGTTAGTGAGGGAGAAGCTGCCATCACACTGCTGCCCCCTGCTGGTTAGTGATGGAGGAGGTCTCATCACACTGCTACCCCCTGCTGGTTAGTGAAGGAGGAGCTCTCATCACACTGCTACCCCCTGCTGGTTAGTGAAGGAGGAGCTCTCATCACACTGCTACCCCCTGCTGGTTAGTGAGGGAGGAGCAGCCATCACACTGCTGCCCCCTGCTGGTTAGTGATGGAGGAGCTCTCATCACACTGCTGCCCCCTGCTGGTTAGTGATGGAGGAGCTCTCATCACACTGCTGCCCCCTGCTGGTTAGTGAGGGAGGAGCTGCCATCACACTGCTGACCCCTGCTGGTTAGTGAGGGAGGAGCTGCCATCACACTGCTACCCCCTGCTGGTTAGTGATGGAGGAGCTCTCATCACACTGCTGCCCCATGCTGGTTAGTGAGGGAGGAGCTGCCATCACACTGCTGCCCCCTGCTGGTTAGTGAGGGAGGAGCTCTCATCACACTGCTGCCCCCTGCTGGTTAGTGATGAAGGAGCTCTCATCACACTGCTGCCCCCTGCTGGTTAGTGATGGAGGAGCTGCCATCACACTGCTGCCCCCTGCTGGTTAGTGAAGGAGGAGCTGCCATCACACTGCTGCCCCCTGCTGGTTAGTGAGGGAGGAGCTGCCATCACACTGCTGCCCCCTGCTGGTTAGTGATGGAGGAGCTGCCATCACACTGCTGCCCCCTGCTGGTTAGTGATGGAGGAGCTCTCATCACACTGCTGCCCCCTGCTGGTTAGTGAGGGAGGAGCTCTCATCACACTGCTGCCCCCTGCTGGTTAGTGATGGAGGAGCTGCCATCACACTGCTGCCCCCTGCTGGTTAGTGAAGGAGGAGCTGCCATCACACTGCTGCCCCCTGCTGGTTAGTGAGGGAGGAGCTCCCATCACACTGCTGCCCCCTGCTGGTTAGTGAGGGAGGAGCTCTCATCACACTGCTGCCCCCTGCTGGTTAGTGAGGGAGAAGCTGCCATCACACTGCTGCCCCCTGCTGGTTAGTGATGGAGGAGGTCTCATCACACTGCTACCCCCTGCTGGTTAGTGAAGGAGGAGCTCTCATCACACTGCTACCCCCTGCTGGTTAGTGAAGGAGGAGCTCTCATCACACTGCTACCCCCTGCTGGTTAGTGAGGGAGGAGCAGCCATCACACTGCTGCCCCCTGCTGGTTAGTGATGGAGGAGCTCTCATCACACTGCTGCCCCCTGCTGGTTAGTGATGGAGGAGCTCTCATCACACTGCTGCCCCCTGCTGGTTAGTGAGGGAGGAGCTGCCATCACACTGCTGCCCCCTGCTGGTTAGTGAGGGAGGAGCTCTCATCACACTGCTGCCCCCTGCTGGTTAGTGAGGGAGGAGCAGCCATCACACTGCTGCCCCCTGCTGGTTAGTGAGGGAGAAGCTGCCATCACACTGCTGCCCCCTGCTGGTTAGTGATGGAGGAGCTCTCATCACACTGCTGCCCCCTGCTGGTTAGTGAGGGAGGAGCTGCCATCACTCTGCTGCCCCCTGCTGGTTAGTGAGGGAGGAGCTGCCATCACACTGCTGCCCCCTGCTGGTTAGTGAGGGAGGAGCTCTCATCACACTGCTGCCCCCTGCTGGTTAGTGAGGGAGAAGCTGCCATCACACTGCTGCCCCCTGCTGGTTAGTGATGGAGGAGCTCTCATCACACTGCTGCCCCCTTCTGGTTAGTGAGGGAGGAGCTGCCATCACACTGCTGCCCCCTGCTGGTTAGTGAGGGAGGAGCTCTCATCACACTGCTGCCCCCTGCTGGTTAGTGAGGGAGAAGCTGCCATCACACTGCTGCCCCCTGCTGGTTAGTGATGGAGGAGGTCTCATCACACTGCTGCCCCCTGCTGGTTAGTGAAGGAGGAGCTCTCATCACACTGCTGCCCCCTGCTGGTTAGTGAGGGAGGAGCTGCCATCACACTGCTGCCCCCTGCTGGTTAGTGAGGGAGGAGCTCTCATCACACTGCTGCCCCCTGCTGGTTAGTGAGGGAGGAGCAGCCATCACACTGCTGCCCCCTGCTGGTTAGTGAGGGAGAAGCTGCCATCACACTGCTGCCCCCTGCTGGTTAGTGATGGAGGAGCTCTCATCACACTGCTGCCCCCTGCTGGTTAGTGATGGAGGAGCTCTCATCACACTGCTGCCCCCTGCTGGTTAGTGAGGGAGGAGCTGCCATCACACTGCTGCCTCCTGCTGGTTAGTGATGGAGGAGCTGCCATCACACTGCTGCCTCCTGCTGGTTAGTGATGGAGGAGCTCTCATCACACTGCTGCCCCCTGCTGGTTAGTGAGGGAGGAGCTGCCATCACACTGTTGCCCCCTGCTGGTTAGTGATGGAGGAGCTCTCATCACACTGCTGCCCCCTGCTGGTTAGTGAGGGAGGAGCTCTCATCACACTGCTGCCCCCTGCTGGTTAGTGAGGGAGGAGCTGCCATCACACTGTTGCCCCCTGCTGGTTAGTGAGGGAGGAGCTCTCATCACACTGCTGCCCCCTGCTGGTTAGTGAGGGAGGAGGTCTCATCACACTGCTGCCCCCTGCTGGTTAGTGAGGGAGGAGCTCTCATCACACTGCTGCCCCCTGCTGGTTAGTGAGGGAGGAGCTCTCATCACACTGCTGCCCCCTGCTGGTTAGTGAGGGAGAAGCTGCCATCACACTGCTGCCCCCTGCTGGTTAGTGAAGGAGGAGCTGCCATCACACTGCTGCCCCCTGCTGGTTAGTGAGGGAGGAGCTGCCATCACACTGCTGCCACCTGCTGGTTAGTGATGGAGGAGCTGCCATCACACTGCTGCCCCCTGCTGGTTAGTGAGGGAGGAGCTGCCATCACACTGCTGCCCCCTGCTGGTTAGTGAGGGAGGAGCTGCCATCACACTGCTGACCCCTGCTGGTTAGTGAGGGAGGAGCTGCCATCACACTGCTACCCCCTGCTGGTTAGTGATGGAGGAGCTCTCATCACACTGCTGCCCCATGCTGGTTAGTGAGGGAGGAGCTGCCATCACACTGCTGCCCCCTGCTGGTTAGTGAGGGAGGAGCTCTCATCACACTGCTGCCCCCTGCTGGTTAGTGATGAAGGAGCTCTCATCACACTGCTGCCCCCTGCTGGTTAGTGATGGAGGAGCTGCCATCACACTGCTGCCCCCTGCTGGTTAGTGAAGGAGGAGCTGCCATCACACTGCTGCCCCCTGCTGGTTAGTGAGGGAGGAGCTGCCATCACACTGCTGCCCCCTGCTGGTTAGTGATGGAGGAGCTGCCATCACACTGCTGCCCCCTGCTGGTTAGTGATGGAGGAGCTCTCATCACACTGCTGCCCCCTGCTGGTTAGTGAGGGAGGAGCTCTCATCACACTGCTGCCCCCTGCTGGTTAGTGATGGAGGAGCTGCCATCACACTGCTGCCCCCTGCTGGTTAGTGAAGGAGGAGCTGCCATCACACTGCTGCCCCCTGCTGGTTAGTGAGGGAGGAGCTCCCATCACACTGCTGCCCCCTGCTGGTTAGTGAGGGAGGAGCTCTCATCACACTGCTGCCCCCTGCTGGTTAGTGAGGGAGAAGCTGCCATCACACTGCTGCCCCCTGCTGGTTAGTGATGGAGGAGGTCTCATCACACTGCTACCCCCTGCTGGTTAGTGAAGGAGGAGCTCTCATCACACTGCTACCCCCTGCTGGTTAGTGAAGGAGGAGCTCTCATCACACTGCTACCCCCTTCTGGTTAGTGAGGGAGGAGCAGCCATCACACTGCTGCCCCCTGCTGGTTAGTGATGGAGGAGCTCTCATCACACTGCTGCCCCCTGCTGGTTAGTGATGGAGGAGCTCTCATCACACTGCTGCCCCCTGCTGGTTAGTGAGGGAGGAGCTGCCATCACACTGCTGACCCCTGCTGGTTAGTGAGGGAGGAGCTGCCATCACACTGCTACCCCCTGCTGGTTAGTGATGGAGGAGCTCTCATCACACTGCTGCCCCATGCTGGTTAGTGAGGGAGGAGCTGCCATCACACTGCTGCCCCCTGCTGGTTAGTGAGGGAGGAGCTCTCATCACACTGCTGCCCCCTGCTGGTTAGTGATGAAGGAGCTCTCATCACACTGCTGCCCCCTGCTGGTTAGTGATGGAGGAGCTGCCATCACACTGCTGCCCCCTGCTGGTTAGTGAAGGAGGAGCTGCCATCACACTGCTGCCCCCTGCTGGTTAGTGAGGGAGGAGCTGCCATCACACTGCTGCCCCCTGCTGGTTAGTGATGGAGGAGCTGCCATCACACTGCTGCCCCCTGCTGGTTAGTGATGGAGGAGCTCTCATCACACTGCTGCCCCCTGCTGGTTAGTGAGGGAGGAGCTCTCATCACACTGCTGCCCCCTGCTGGTTAGTGATGGAGGAGCTGCCATCACACTGCTGCCCCCTGCTGGTTAGTGAAGGAGGAGCTGCCATCACACTGCTGCCCCCTGCTGGTTAGTGAGGGAGGAGCTCCCATCACACTGCTGCCCCCTGCTGGTTAGTGAGGGAGGAGCTCTCATCACACTGCTGCCCCCTGCTGGTTAGTGAGGGAGAAGCTGCCATCACACTGCTGCCCCCTGCTGGTTAGTGATGGAGGAGGTCTCATCACACTGCTACCCCCTGCTGGTTAGTGAAGGAGGAGCTCTCATCACACTGCTACCCCCTGCTGGTTAGTGAAGGAGGAGCTCTCATCACACTGCTACCCCCTGCTGGTTAGTGAGGGAGGAGCAGCCATCACACTGCTGCCCCCTGCTGGTTAGTGATGGAGGAGCTCTCATCACACTGCTGCCCCCTGCTGGTTAGTGATGGAGGAGCTCTCATCACACTGCTGCCCCCTGCTGGTTAGTGAGGGAGGAGCTGCCATCACACTGCTGCCCCCTGCTGGTTAGTGAGGGAGGAGCTCTCATCACACTGCTGCCCCCTGCTGGTTAGTGAGGGAGGAGCAGCCATCACACTGCTGCCCCCTGCTGGTTAGTGAGGGAGAAGCTGCCATCACACTGCTGCCCCCTGCTGGTTAGTGATGGAGGAGCTCTCATCACACTGCTGCCCCCTGCTGGTTAGTGAGGGAGGAGCTGCCATCACTCTGCTGCCCCCTGCTGGTTAGTGAGGGAGGAGCTGCCATCACACTGCTGCCCCCTGCTGGTTAGTGAGGGAGGAGCTCTCATCACACTGCTGCCCCCTGCTGGTTAGTGAGGGAGAAGCTGCCATCACACTGCTGCCCCCTGCTGGTTAGTGAGGGAGGAGCTGCCATCACACTGCTGCCACCTGCTGGTTAGTGAGGGAGGAGCTGCCATCACTCTGCTGCCCCCTGCTGGTTAGTGAGGGAGGAGCTGCCATCACACTGCTGCCCCCTGCTGGTTAGTGAGGGAGGAGCTCTCATCACACTGCTGACCCCTGCTGGTTAGTGAGGGAGGAGCTCTCATCACACTGCTGCCCCCTGCTGGTTAGTGATGGAGGAGCTCTCATCACACTGCTGCCCCCTGCTGGTTAGTGAGGGAGGAGCTGCCATCACACTGCTGCCCCCTGCTGGTTAGTGAGGGAGGAGCTCTCATCACACTGCTGCCCCCTGCTGGTTAGTGAAGGAGGAGCTCTCATCACACTGCTGCCCCCTGCTGGTTAGTGAGGGAGGAGCTGCCATCACACTGCTGCCCCCTGCTGGTTAGTGAGGGAGGAGCAGCCATCACACTGCTACCCCCTGCTGGTTAGTGAGGGAGGAGCTGCCATCACACTGCTGCCCCCTGCTGGTTAGTGAGGGAGGAGCAGCCATCACACTGCTGCCCCCTGCTGGTTAGTGAGGGAGGAGCTCTCATCACACTGCTGCCCCCTGCTGGTTAGTGAGGGAGGAGCTCTCATCACACTGCTGCCCCCTGCTGGTTAGTGAGGGAGGAGCTCTCATCACACTGCTGCCCCCTGCTGGTTAGTGATGGAGGAGCTGCCATCACACTGCTGCCCCCTGCTGGTTAGTGATGGAGGAGCTGCCATCACACTGCTGCCCCCTGCTGGTTAGTGAGGGAGGAGCTCTCATCACACTGCTGCCCCCTGCTGGTTATCTCCCAGTCATTGCTTGTACACTAGAGGTTACTAGCGGTCACTCCCATCACGTGGACTGTGTAATAGTCCGGGACGGTTATGTAACGGGAGATGAGTTGTGATACAATGTCCAGGGTGACGCCTGAGTAAAGGTTACACGTTGTATGGGTCACAGTCTAGGGCCTGGAGGGAGGGGGGGGGGGGGGCTCGTCTGCTGGTATCAGGAGTAGCAGGGCCGTCACATGACACGCTCAGCTCTGCTGCATCTGTATAAATACAACATGTACATTTATAGGTAAATCCCTTCTTCCCTGGTTGGTTGGAACCTTTTTCCATAGTAATTGACTATTCCGATGCCTCGCGCCTCAGTCCTGGGACTTGAGATTATGGGAGATTTTGATAAGATGAGGGACCACCAATGCCGCACATGGTGTGGGGTCTCTCCTTATACTCGAGGATTGTTGGGCTCCCCCAGCTGATCATGAGTATACGGGTTGTAAGTGGGGTTAATGAATGGAGTGGTCGGGTATGGGGGTCCTAGAGGTCAGAACACCCTAATTCCTATTGGATGGGGGAAAACTATAAAACTAGCGACAACCTCTTTAAAGGGATCTTGTCATGAGCGACCCCCCCCCTCCCCCCACAAACCAGACACCGCTCCTTTTAGATGTTTTACGGATGCCTCTATCCATGGGATTATCTGTTTACTGTTATTCTCTTCAGCAGCCACACACAGCCAGCATCTCTCTTTGAATCCTCTTTTTTTATTGGGAAATATAGGCAGGTATATATAACATATATCATCAACATTAGAGGTATACATTTTACAATGGCATAATGTACAGCTTGTTTCATGCATCCCTCATGTTGATGCTCTGATGTTCTGCTCTTATTTCCCCTCCCTCAGGAATCCTCTTCAGCAGCCACACACAGCGAGCGTCTCTTTGAATCCCCTCATTTCTCCTCCCTTAGGAATTCCCATTAGCAAACACACACAGCCAGCATCTCTCTTTGAATCCCCTTTTTCCCCCTCCCTCAGGAATTTTCATCAACAGCCACACACAGCCAGCATCTCTCTTTGAATCCCCTTATTTTCCCTCCCTCAGGAATTTTCATCAACAGCCACACACAACCAGCATCCCTCTGTGAATCCCCTTTTTTCCCCTCCCTCAGGAATTCTCTTCAGTGGCCACACTCAGCCAGCATCTCTTTGAATCCCCTTATTTCCCCTCCCTCGGGAATTTTCATCAACTGCCACACACAGCCAGCGTCTCTCTTTGAATCCCCTTATTTCCCCTCCCTCAGGAATTCTCTTCAGCAACCACACACAACCAGCATCTCTTTGAATCCCCTTATTTCCCCTCCCTCAGGAACTCTCTTCAGCAGCCACACACAGCCAGCATCTCTCTTTGAATCCCCTTATTTCCCCAACCTCAGGAATTTTCTTCAGCAGCATCTCTCTTTGAATCCCCTTAATTCCCCTCCCTCAGGAACTCTCTTCAGCAGCCACACACAACCAGCATCTCTCTTTGAATCCCCTTATTTCCCCTCCCTCAGGGATTCTCTTCAGCAGCATCTCTCTTTGAATCCCCTTATTTCCCCTCCCTCAGGAACTCTCTTCAGCAGCCACACACAGCAGCATCTCTTTGAATCCTCTTATTTCCCCTCCCTCAGGAATTTTCATCAACAGCCACACACAGCCAGCATCTCTCTTTGAATCCCCTTATTTCCCCTCCCTCAGGAATTCTGTTCAGCAGCCACACACAGCCAGCATCTTTCTTTGAATCCCCTTAATTCCCCTCCCTCAGGAACTCTCTTCAGCAGCCACACACAGCCAGCATCTCTCTTTGAATCCCCTTATTTCCCCTCCCTCAGGAACTCTCTTCAGCAGCCACACACAGCCAGCATCTCTCTTTGAATCCCCTTATTTCCCCTCCCTCAGGGATTCTCTTCAGCAGCATCTCTTTGAATCCCCTTATTTCCCCTCCCTCTATATAACGATGTATGTGCAGCCGCTATAACCTGGGGATCTCCTGCATATAACGATGTATGTGCGGCCGCTATAACCTGGGGATCTCCTGCATATAACGATGTATGTGCGGCCGCTATAACCTGGGGATCTCCTGCATATAACGATGTATGTGCGGCCGCTATAACCTGGGGATCTCCTGCATATAACGATGTATGTGCGGCCGCTATAACCTGGGGATCTCCTGCATATAACGATGTGTGTGCGGCCGCTATAACCTGGGGATCTCCTGCATATAACGATGTGTGTGCGGCCGCTATAACCTGGGGATCTCCTGCATGTAACGATGTGTGTGCGGCCGCTATAACCTGGGGATCTCCTGCATGTAACGATGTGTGTGCGGCCGCTATAACCTGGGGATCTCCTGCATGTAACGATGTGTGTGCGGCCGCTATAACCTGGGGATCTCCTGCATGTAACGATGTGTGTGCGGCCGCTATAACCTGGGGATCTCCTGCATGTAACGATGTGTGTGCGGCCGCTATAACCTGGGGATCTCCTGCATGTAACGATGTGTGTGCGGCCGCTATAACCTGGGGATCTCCTGCATGTAACGATGTGTGTGCGGCCGCTATAACCTGGGGATCTCCTGCATGTAACGATGTGTGTGCGGCCGCTATAACCTGGGGATCTCCTGCATGTAACGATGTGTGTGCGGCCGCTATAACCTGGGGATGTCCTGTATATAACATGTTAGTTCCTTGTACTCTCCTCGCTCTGTGTCTGGTGCAGACGTTTCGTCAGTGATGGTGCCCGGAGGCGTTGGGTGCGTCCTCCATCGTATCTTCTCCTCCATAACAAAATTACTTCAGTTGCAAACAAGTCTCCGGCGTCAGGACAAGACGTTCTGCTCCATGAAGACTCCGTGTGGGAGATGTTACAGGGCAGCCATTGCTGGTGCCTCCTGCCCTCCCGGGGCAACAGATGCCATATACCCCAGCCCTAACCCTCTGGTGTCCTTATTACAGTATAATACCGCAATATATGGTCCCTACATAGTATAATACCGCATTAAGTGGTCCCTACAAAATATAATACCACAATAACTGGTCCCTACACAGTATAATACCGCACTAAGTGGTCCCTACACAGTATAATACCGCACTAAGTGGTCCCTACACAGTATAATACCGCAATAACTGGTCCCTACACAATATAATACCGCACTAAGTGGTCCCTACACAGTATAATACCGCAATAACTGGTCCCTACACAGTATAATACCGCAATAACTGGTCCCTACATAGTATAATACCGCACTTAGTGGTCCCTACACAATATAATACCGCAATAACTGGTCCCTACATAGTATAATACCGCACTTAGTGGTCCCTACACAATATAATACCACAATAACTGGTCCCTACACAGTATAATACCGCACTTAGTGGTCCCTACACAGTATAATACCGCAATAACTGGTCCCTACACAGTATAATACCGCACTAAGTGGTCCCTACACAGTATAATACCGCACTAAGTGGTCCCTACACAGTATAATACCGCAATAACTGGTCCCTACACAATATAATACCGCACTAAGTGATCCCTACACAATATAATACCGCAATAACTGGTCCCTACACAGTATAATACCGCACTAAGTGGTCCCTACACAATATAATACCGCAATAACTGGTCCCTACACAGTATAATACCGCAATAACTGGTCCCTACACAGTATAATACCGCACTTAGTGGTCCCTACACAATATAATACCGCAATAACTGGTCCCTACACAGTATAATACCGCACTTAGTGGTCCCTACACAATATAATACAGCAATAACTGGTCCCTACACAGTATAATACCGCACTAAGTGGTCCCCACTAAGCGCCGCATTGTACCGTGTAGGGACCACTAAGCGTGGCATTGTACCGTGTAGGGACCACTAAGCGCGGCATTGTACCGTGTAGGGACCACTAAGCGCGGCATTGTACCGTGTAGGGACCACTAAGCGCGGCATTGTACCGTGTAGGGACCACTAAGCGCGGCATTGTACCGTGTAGGGACCACTAAGCGCGGCATTGTACCGTGTAGGGACCACTAAGCGCGGCATTGTACCGTGTAGGGACCACTAAGCGCCGTATTGTACCGTGTAGGGACCACTAAGCGCCGTATTGTACCGTGTAGGGACCACTAAGCGCCGTATTGTACCGTGTAGGGACCACTAAGCGCGGCATTGTACCGTGTAGGGACCACTAAGCGCGGCATTGTACCGTGTAGGGACCACTAAGCGCGGCATTGTACCGTGTAGGGACCACTAAGCGCGGCATTGTACCGTGTAGGGACCACTAAGCGCGGCATTGTACCGTGTAGGGACCACTAAGCGCGGCATTGTACCGTGTAGGGACCACTAAGCGCGGCATTGTACCGTGTAGGGACCACTAAGCGCCGTATTGTACCGTGTAGGGAACACTAAGCGCGGCATTGTACCGTGTAGGGACCACTAAGCGCCGTATTGTACCGTGTAGGGAACACTAAGCGCGGCATTGTACCGTGTAGGGACCACTAAGCGCCGTATTGTACCGTGTAGGGACCACTAAGCGCGGCATTGTACCGTGTAGGGACCACTAAGCGCCGTATTGTACCGTGTAGGGACCACTAAGCGCGGCATTGTACCGTGTAGGGACCACTAAGCGCGGCATTGTACCGTGTAGGGACCACTAAGCGCCGTATTGTACCGTGTAGGGAACACTAAGCGCGGCATTGTACCGTGTAGGGACCACTAAGCGCCGTATTGTACCGTGTAGGGAACACTAAGCGCGGCATTGTACCGTGTAGGGACCACTAAGCGCCGTATTGTACCGTGTAGGGACCACTAAGCGCGGCATTGTACCGTGTAGGGACCACTAAGCGCCGTATTGTACCGTGTAGGGACCACTAAGCGCGGCATTGTACCGTGTAGGGAACACTAAGCGCGGCATTGTACCGTGTAGGGACCACTAAGCGCCGTATTGTACCGTGTAGGGACCACTAAGCGCGGCATTGTACCGTGTAGGGACCACTAAGCGCGGCATTGTACCGTGTAGGGACCACTAAGCGCGGCATTGTACCGTGTAGGGAACACTAAGCGCGGCATTGTACCGTGTCTTTGGCCCTATATGAAGATCCGGCTTCAGTCTAAACAAAAACAAAACTATACTCCCCTTCCGTCTTCTGCTCTTCTGGCCCGTGAGCATCACTATGGTGGGGCGCATACAATGGGGCTTATTTACTAAGGGTCCGCGGATTGCAGTTTCGTCATTTTTTCCGTCATTTCCAGATTTGCGCCGCTGTGACAGGTATTTAGCAGAGTATTGTGCCGCACGTGATCGGATTGTGGCACATACGACAGAAATAGGGGAGAGTGGGGGTCCATCAGACTGAGCGCGGGATTTAACTTTTAAATTGTGTCACAAGCCCAAGCACTTACATGCACCAGGAAGAAGAAGGTGAACTCCGGGGACCTGAGCGGGGAAGTGACACATGCAGGATATCGGGCGCAGGATCTTAGTGACTCCCCGCACAGCGCATTATACACGGACAATGCACTTACATGCACCAGGAAGAAGAAGGTGAACTCCTGGGACCTGAGCGGGGAAGTGACACATGCAGGATATCGGGCGCAGGATCTTAGTGACTCCCCGCACAGCGCATTATACATGGACAATGCACTTACATGCACCAGGAAGAAGAAGGTGAACTCCGGGGACCTGAGCGGGGAAGTGACACATGCAGGATATCGGGCGCAGGATCTTAGTGACTCCCCGCACAGCGCATTATACACGGACAATGCACTTTCATGCACCAGGAAGAAGAAGGTGAACTCCGGGGACCTGAGCGGGGTAGTGACACATGCAGGATATCGGGTGCAGGATCTTAGTGACTCCCTGCACAGCACATTATACACGGACAATGCACTTACATGCACCAGGAAGAAGAAGGTGAACTCCGGGGACCTGAGTGGGGAAGAGACACATGCAGGATATCGGGTGCAGGATCTTAGTGACTCCCCGCACAGCGCATTATACATGGACAATGCACTTACATGCACCAGGAAGAAGAAGGTGAACTCCGGGGACCTGAGCGAGGAAGTGACACATGCAGGATATCGGGTGCAGGATCTTAGTGACTCCCCACACAGCGCATTATACACGGACAATGCACTTACATGCACCAGGAAGAAGAAGGTGAACTCCGGGGACCTGAGCGGGGAAGTGACACATGCAGGATATCGGGCGCAGGATCTTAGTGACTCCCTGCACAGCACATTATACACGGACAATGCACTTACATGCACCAGGAAGAAGAAGGTGAACTCCGGGGACCTGAGCGGGGAAGCGACACATGCAGGATATCGGGGCAGGATCTTAGTGACTCCCCGCACAGCGCATTATACACGGACAATGCACTTACGTGCACCAGGAAGAAGAAGGTGAACTCCAGGGACCTGAGCGGGGAAGCGACACATGCAGGATATCGGGCGCAGGATCTTAGTGACTCCCCGCACAGGGCATTATACACGGACAATGCACTTACATGCACCAGGAAGAAGAAGGTGAACTCTGGGGACCTGAGCGGGGAAGCGAAACATGCAGGATATCGGGCGCAGGATCTTAGTGACTCCCCACACAGCGCATTATACACGGACAATGCACTTACATGCACCAGGAAGAAGAAGGTGAACTCCGGGGACCTGAGCGGGGAAGCGACACATGCAGGATATCAGGTGCAGGATCTTAGTGACTCCCCGCACAGCGCATTATACACGGACAATGCACTTACATGCACCAGGAAGAGGAAGGTGAACTCCGGGGACCTGAGCGGGGAAGTGACACATGCAGGATATCAGGCGCAGGATCTTAGTGACTCCCCGCACAGCACATTATACACGGACAATGCACTTACATGCCCCAGGAAGAAGAAGGTGAACTCCAGGGACCTGAGCGGGGAAGCGACACATGCAGGATATCGGGCGCAGGATCTTAGTGACTCCCTGCACAGCACATTATACACGGACAATGCACTTACATGCACCAGGAAGAAGAAGGTGAACTCCGGGGACCTGAGCGGGGAAGCGACACATGCAGGATATCGGGGCAGGATCTTAGTGACTCCCGGCACAGCGCATTATACATGGACAATGCACTTACATGCAGCAGGAAGAAGAAGGTGAACTCCGGGGACCTGAGCGGGGAAGCGACACATGCAGGATATCAGGTGCAGGATCTTAGTGACTCCCCGCACAGCACATTATACACGGACAATGCACTTACATGCACCAGGAAGAAGAAGGTGAACCCCGGGGACCTGAGCGGGGAAGCGACACATGCAGGATATCAGGTGCAGGATCTTAGTGACTCCCCGCACAGCGCATTATACACAGACAATGCACTTACATGCACCAGGAAGAAGAAGGAGAACTCCAGGGACCTGAGCGGGGAAGCGACACATGCAGGATATCGGGGGAAGGATCTTAGTGACTCCCCGCACAGCGCATTATACACGGACAATGCACTTACATGCACCAGGAAGAAGAAGGTGAACTCCAGGGACCTGAGCGGGGAAGCGACACATGCAGGATATCAGGTGCAGGATCTTAGTGACTCCCCGCACAGCACATTATACACGGACAATGCACTTACATGCACCAGGAAGAGGAAGGTGAACTCCGGGGACCTGAGCGGGGAAGCGACACATGCAGGATATCGGGTGCAGGATCTTAGTGACTCCCTGCACAGCGCATTATACACGGACAATGCACTTACATGCACCAGGAAGAAGAAGGTGAACTCCGGGACCTGAGCGGGGAAGCGACACATGCAGGATATCGGGTGCAGGATCTTAGTGACTCCCTGCACAGCGCATTATACACGGACAATGCACTTACATGCACCAGGAAGAAGAAGGTGAACTCCGGGGACCTGAGCGGGGAAGCGACACATGCAGGATATCGGGCACAGGATCTTAGTGACTCCCCGCACAGCACATTATACACGGACAATGCACATACATGCACCAGGAAGAAGAAGGTGAACTCCGGGGACCTGAGCAGGGAAGTGACACATGCAGGATATCGGGTGCAGGATCTTAGTGACTCCCCGCACAGCGCATTATACACGGACAATGCACTTACATGCACCAGGAAGAAGAAGGTGAACTCCTGGGACCTGAGCGGGGAAGTGACACATGCAGGATATCGGGCGCAGGATCTTAGTGACTCCCCGCACATCGCATTATACACGGACAATGCACTTACATGCACCAGGAAGAAGAAGGTGAACTCCTGGGACCTGAGCGGGGAAGTGACACATGCAGGATATCGGGTGCAGGATCTTAGTGACTCCCTGCACAGCACATTATACACGGACAATGCACTTACATGCACCAGGAAGAAGAAGGTGAACTCCGGGGACCTGAGCGAGGAAGTGACACATGCAGGATATCGGGCGCAGGATCTTAGTGACTCCCCGCACAGCGCATTATACACGGACAATGCACTTACATGCACCAGGAAGAAGAAGGTGAACTCCGGGGACCTGAGCAGGGAAGTGACACATGCAGGATATCGGGTGCAGGATCTTAGTGACTCCCCGCACAGCGCATTATACACGGACAATGCACTTACATGCACCAGGAAGAAGAAGGTGAACTCCTGGGACCTGAGCGGGGAAGTGACACATGCAGGATATCGGGCGCAGGATCTTAGTGACTCCCCGCACATCGCATTATACACGGACAATGCACTTACATGCACCAGGAAGAAGAAGGTGAACTCCTGGGACCTGAGCGGGGAAGTGACACATGCAGGATATCGGGTGCAGGATCTTAGTGACTCCCTGCACAGCACATTATACACGGACAATGCACTTACATGCACCAGGAAGAAGAAGGTGAACTCCGGGGACCTGAGCGAGGAAGTGACACATGCAGGATATCGGGCGCAGGATCTTAGTGACTCCCCGCACAGCGCATTATACACGGACAATGCACTTACATGCACCAGGAAGAAGAAGGTGAACTCCGGTAACCTGAGCGAGGAAGTGACACATGCAGGATATCGGGTGCAGGATCTTAGTGACTCCCCGCACAGCGCATTATACACGGACAATGTACTTACATGCACCAGGAAGAAGGTGAACTCCGGGGACCTGAGCGGGGAAGTGACACATGCAGGATATCGGGGCAGGATCTTAGTGACTCCCCGCACAGCACATTATACACGGACAATGCACTTACATGCACCAGGAAGAAGAAGGTGAACTCCAGGGACCTGAGCGGGGAAGCGAAACATGCAGGATATCGGGCGCAGGATCTTAGTGACTCCCCACACAGCGCATTATACACGGACAATGCACTTACATGCACCAGGAAGAGGAAGGTGAACTCCGGGGACCTGAGCGGGGAAGTGACACATGCAGGATATCGGGTGCAGGATCTTAGTGACTCCCCGCACAGCACATTATACACGGACAATGCACTTACATGCACCAGGAAGAAGAAGGTGAACTCCGGGGACCTGAGCGGGGAAGTGACACATGCAGGATATCGGGTGCAGGATCTTAGTGACTCCCCGCACAGCACATTATACACGGACAATGCACTTACATGCCCCAGGAAGAAGAAGGTGAACTCCAGGGACCTGAGCGGGGAAGCGACACATGCAGGATATCGGGCGCAGGATCTTAGTGACTCCCTGCACAGCACATTATACACGGACAATGCACTTACATGCACCAGGAAGAAGAAGGTGAACTCCGGGGACCTGAGCGGGGAAGCGACACATGCAGGATATCGGGGCAGGATCTTAGTGACTCCCGGCACAGCGCATTATACATGGACAATGCACTTACATGCAGCAGGAAGAAGAAGGTGAACTCCGGGGACCTGAGCGGGGAAGCGACACATGCAGGATATCAGGTGCAGGATCTTAGTGACTCCCCGCACAGCACATTATACACGGACAATGCACTTACATGCACCAGGAAGAAGAAGGTGAACCCCGGGGACCTGAGCGGGGAAGCGACACATGCAGGATATCAGGTGCAGGATCTTAGTGACTCCCCGCACAGCGCATTATACACAGACAATGCACTTACATGCACCAGGAAGAAGAAGGAGAACTCCAGGGACCTGAGCGGGGAAGCGACACATGCAGGATATCAGGTGCAGGATCTTAGTGACTCCCCGCACAGCACATTATACACGGACAATGCACTTACATGCACCAGGAAGAGGAAGGTGAACTCCGGGGACCTGAGCGGGGAAGTGACACATGCAGGATATCGGGTGCAGGATCTTAGTGACTCCCTGCACAGCGCATTATACACGGACAATGCACTTACATGCACCAGGAAGAAGAAGGTGAACTCCGGGACCTGAGCGGGGAAGCGACACATGCAGGATATCGGGTGCAGGATCTTAGTGACTCCCTGCACAGCGCATTATACACGGACAATGCACTTACATGCACCAGGAAGAAGAAGGTGAACTCCGGGGACCTGAGCGGGGAAGCGACACATGCAGGATATCGGGCACAGGATCTTAGTGACTCCCCGCATAGCACATTATACACGGACAATGCACATACATGCACCAGGAAGAAGAAGGTGAACTCCGGGGACCTGAGCGGGGAAGTGACACATGCAGGATATCGGGTGCAGGATCTTAGTGACTCCCCGCACAGCGCATTATACACGGACAATGCACTTACATGCACCAGGAAGAAGAAGGTGAACTCCTGGGACCTGAGCGGGGAAGTGACACATGCAGGATATCGGGTGCAGGATCTTAGTGACTCCCCGCACAGCGCATTATACACGGACAATGCACTTACATGCACCAGGAAGAAGAAGGTGAACTCCTGGGACCTGAGCGGGGAAGTGACACATGCAGGATATCGGGCGCAGGATCTTAGTGACTCCCCGCACATCGCATTATACACGGACAATGCACTTACATGCACCAGGAAGAAGAAGGTGAACTCCTGGGACCTGAGCGGGGAAGTGACACATGCAGGATATCGGGCGCAGGATCTTAGTGACCCCCCGCACAGCGCATTATACACGGACAATGCACTTACATGCACCAGGAAGAAGAAGCAGATTGCATTTTTTCCTCCTCAGTTCCGGATCGGTGCTGACGCCTTCGGGTCTCGTGTGACTCCGCACCTGAGGTGTTGTGGAAGGATCTTGCATCACGGAAATGGATTTCACATCAGTCACAAAGCAAACAGGGAAATTCTGGGGCAATTTGTTTAGTTTCTGTGAAAGAATCTGCAGAGTTCTGAGGTTCAGCCCAGGTCCAGAATGTAAATGTGCTGGTGGATCTATATGGAAGCAGTGACCTATGTAATGCACACAGCGATGTATCAGCGGAGGCGTCCTGCAGGGTTCACCAGTGTATTTACCCCTGATAAAATATAATACTTGGTGTACAAGGAGCAATACAAATGTTATCATCGGTATCATTCTTTATTTGTGCTCCTCCTGCTCTATAACATGCTGCCTGCAGATAGGACACTACATACAATCTGCTCAGCTCCTCCTGCTCTATAACATGCTGCCTGCACATAGGACACTATGTACAATGTGCTCAGCTCCTCCTGCTCTATAGCATGCTGCCTGCAGATAGGACACTATATATAATCTGCTCAGCTCCTCTTGCTCTATAACATGCTGCCTGCAGATAGGACACTATGTACAATGTGCTCAGCTCCTCCTGCTCTATAACATGCTGCCTGCAGATAGGTCACTATGTACAATCTGCTCAGCTCTTCCTGCTCTATAACATGCTGCCTGCAGATAGGACACTACATACAATCTGCTCAGCTCCTCCTGCTCTATAACATGCTGCCTGCAGATAGGACACTATGTACAATGTGCTCAGCTCCTCCTGCTCTATAACATGCTGCCTGCACATAGGACACTATGTACAATGTGCTCAGCTCCTCCTGCTCTATAACATGCTGCCTGCAGATAGGACACTACATACAATCTGCTCAGCTCCTCCTGCTCTATAACATGCTGCCTGCACATAGGACACTATGTACAATGTGCTCAGCTCCTCCTGCTCTATAACATGCTGCCTGCAGATAGGACACTACATACAATCTGCTCAGCTCCTCCTGCACTATAACATGCTGCCTGCAGATAGGACACTATGTACAATCTGCTCAGCTTCTCCTGCTCTATAACATGCTGCCTGCAGATAGGACACTACATACAGTCTGCTCAGCTCCTCCTGCTCTATAACATGCTGCCTGCAAATAGGACAGTATGTACAATCTGCTCAGCTTCTCCTGCTCTATAACATGCTGCCTGCAGATAGGACACTGTGTACAATGTGCTCAGCTCCTACTGCTCTATAACATGCTGCCTGCAGATAGGACACTATGTACAATGTGCTCAGCTCCTCCTGCTCTATAACATGCTGCCTGCAGATAGGACACTATGTACAATGTGCTCAGCTCCTACTGCTCTATAACATGCTGCCTGCAGATAGGACACTATGTACAATCTGCTCAGCTCCTCCTACCATATAACATGCTGCCTGCAAATAGGACACTATGTACAATCTGCTCAGCTTCTCCTGCTCTATAACATGCTGCCTGCAAATAGGACACTATGTACAATCTGCTCAGCTTCTCCTGCTCTATAACATGCTGCCTGCAAATAGGACACTATGTACAATCTGCTCAGCTTCTCCTGCTCTATAACATGCTGCCTGCAGATAGGACACTACATACAATCTGCTCAGCTCCTCCTGCTCTATAACATGCTGCCTGCAAATAGGACACTATGTACAATCTGCTCAGCTTCTCCTGCTCTATAACATGCTGCCTGCAGATAAGACACTATGTACAATCTGCTCAGCTCCTCCTGCTCTATAACATGCTGCCTGCAGATAGGACACTACATACAATCTGCTCAGCTCCTCCTGCTCTATAACATGCTGCCTGCACATAGGACACTATGTACAATGTGCTCAGCTCCTCCTGCTCTATAACATGCTGCCTGCAGATAGGACACTACATACAATCTGCTCAGCTCCTCCTGCTCTATAACATGCTACCTGCAGATAGGACACTATGTACAATGTGCTCAGCTGCTCCTGCTCTATAACATGCTGCCCGCAGATAGGAAGCTACGTACAGTAAGCTCAGCTCCTCCTGCTCTATAACATGCTGCCTGCAGATAAGACACTATGTACAATGTGCTCAGCTCCTCCTGCTCTATAACATGCTGCCTGCAGATAGGACACTATGTACAATGTGCTCAGCTCCTCCTGCTCTATAACATGCAGCCTGCAGATAGGACACTATGTGCAATGTGCTCAGCTCCTCCTGCTCTATAACATGCTGCCTGCAGATAGGACACTGTGTACAATGTGCTCAGCTCCTCCTGCTCTATAACATGCAACCTGCAGATAGGACACTATGTGCAATGTGCTCAGCTCCTCCTGCTCTATAACATGTTGCCTGCAGATAGGACACTGTGTACAATGTGCTCAGCTCCTCCTGCTCTATAACATGCAACCTGCAGATAGGACACTATGTGCAATGTGCTCAGCTCCTCCTGCTCTATAACATGCTGCCTGCAGATAGGACACTATGTACAATCTGCTCAGATCCTCCTGCTCTATAACATGCTGCCTGCAGATAGGACACTATGTACAACTTGCTCAGCTCCTCCTGCTCTATAACATGCTGCCTGCAGATAAGACACTATGTACAACATGCTCAGCTCCTCCTGCTCTATAACATGCTGCCTCGTGAGCTTAGCTCTATCTATATGTTGTACAGTGTTGGGGATGTTATTCCTTGTCCCTTATCTTGTGCTCTTTGGTCTCGGGTCATGGTATAGAGCACACGTGGCAGAGGTCTTCTGATCCGTATGATTGGAGGCGTCTGCGTTGTGCGTCTTGTGTCCCAATACATGGAGTCATGTACCCACCCTGTATACCGGGCACACCCACCTATATCCACCCTGTATACCAGGGACACCCACCTATATCCACCCTGTATACCGGGCACACCCACCTATATCCACCCTGTATACCGGGGACACCCACCTATATCCACCCTGTATACCGGGGACACCCACCTATATCCACCCTGTATACCGGGGACACCCACCTATATCCACCCTGTATACCAGGGACACCCACCTATATCCACCCTGTATACCGGGGACACCCACCTATATCCACCCTGTATACCGGGGACACCCACCTATATCCACCCTGTATACCGGGGACACCCACCTATATCCACCCTGTATACCGGGGACACCCACCTATATCCACCCTGTATACCGGGGACACCCACCTATATCCATCCTGTATACCGGGGACACCCACCTATATCCACCCTGTATACCGGGGACACCCACCTATATCCACCCTGTATACCAGGGACACCCACCTATATCCACCCTGTATACCGGGCACACCCACCTATATCCACCCTGTATACCAGGGACACCCACCTATATCCACCCTGTATACCGGGCACACCCACCTATATCCACCCTGTATACCAGGGACACCCACCTATATCCACCCTGTATACCGGGGACACCCACCTATATCCACCCTGTATACCAGGGACACCCACCTATATCCACCCTGTATACCGGGCACACCCACCTATATCCACCCTGTATACCAGGGACACCCACCTATATCCACCCTGTATACCGGGGACACCCACCTATATCCACCCTGTATACCGGGGACACCCACCTATATCCACCCTGTATACCGGGGACACCCACCTATATCCACCCTGTATACCGGGGACACCCACCTATATCCACCCTGTATACCGGGGACACCCACCTATATCCACCCTGTATACCGGGGACACCCACCTATATCCACCCTGTATACCGGGGACACCCACCTATATCCACCCTGTATACAGGGGACACCCACCTATATCCACCCTGTATACCGGGGACACCCACCTATATCCACCCTGTATACCGGGGACACCCACCTATATCCACCCTGTATACCGGGGACACCCACCTATATCCACCCTGTATACCGGGGACACCCACCTATATCCACCCTGTATACCGGGACACCCACCTATATCCACCCTGTATACCGGGGACACCCACCTATATCCACCCTGTATACCGGGGACACCCACCTATATCCACCCTGTATACCGGGGACACCCACCTATATCCACCCTGTATACCGGGGACACCCACCTATATCCACCCTGTATACCGGGGACACCCACCTATATCCACCCTGTATACCGGGGACACCCACCTATATCCACCCTGTATACCGGGGACACCCACCTATATCCATCCTGTATACCGGGGACACCCACCTATATCCACCCTGTATACCGGGGTCACCCACCTATATCCACCCTGTATACCGGGCACACCCACCTATATCCACCCTGTATACCGGGGACACCCACCTATATCCACCCTGTATACCGGGACACCCACCTGTTCCCACCCTGTATACCGGGGTCACCCGCCTATATCCACCCTGTATACCGGGGTCACCCACCTATATCCACCCTGTATACCAGGGACACCCACCTATATCCACCCTGTATACCGGGGACACCCACCTATATCCACCCTGTATACCGGGGACACCCACCTATATCCACCCTGTATACCGGGAACACCCACCTATATCCACCCTGTATACCAGGGACACCCACCTATATCCACCCTGTATACCGGGGACACCCACCTATATCCACCCTGTATACCAGGGACACCCACCTATATCCACCCTGTATACCGGGGACACCCACCTATATCCACCCTGTATACCGGGGACACCCACCTATATCCACCCTGTATACCGGGGACACCCACCTATATCCACCCTGTATACCGGGGTCACCCACCTATATCCACCCTGTATACCGGGGACACCCACCTATATCCACCCTGTATACCGGGGACACCCACCTATATCCACCCTGTATACCGGGGACACCCACCTATATCCACCCTGTATACCGGGGACACCCACCTATATCCACCCTGTATACCAGGGACACCCACCTATATCCACCCTGTATACCGGGGACACCCACCTATATCCACCCTGTATACCGGGGACACCCACCTATATCCACCCTGTATACCGGGGACACCCACCTATATCCACCCTGTATACCGGGGTCACCCACCTATATCCACCCTGTATACCGGGGACACCCACCTATATCCACCCTGTATACCGGGGACACCCACCTATATCCACCCTGTATACCGGGGACACCCACCTATATCCACCCTGTATACCGGGGACACCCACCTATATCCACCCTGTATACCGGGGACACCCACCTATATCCACCCTGTATACCGGGGACACCCACCTATATCCACCCTGTATACCGGGGACACCCACCTATATCCACCCTGTATACCGGGGACACCCACCTATATCCACCCTGTATACCGGGGACACCCACCTATATCCACCCTGTATACCGGGGACACCCTCCTATATCCATCCTGTATACCGGGGACACCCACCTATATCCATCCTGTATACCGGGGACACCCACCTATATCCACCCTGTATACCGGGGACACCCACCTATATCCACCCTGTATACCGGGGACACCCACCTATATCCACCCTGTATACCGGGGTCACCCACCTGTTCCCACCCTGTATACCGGGGTCACCCACCTATATCCACCCTGTATACCGGGGACACCCACCTATATCCACCCTGTATACCGGGGACACCCACCTATATCCATCCTGTATACCAGGGACACCCACCTATATCCACCCTGTATACCGGGGACACCCACCTGTTCCCACCCTGTATACCGGGGACACCCACCTATATCCACCCTGTATACCGGGGACACCCACCTATATCCACCCTGTATACCGGGGACACCCACCTATATCCATCCTGTATACCGGGGACACCCACCTATATCCATCCTGTATACCGGGGACACCCACCTATATCCACCCTGTATACCGGGGACACCCACCTATATCCACCCTGTATACCAGGGACACCCACCTATATCCACCCTGTATACCGGGGACACCCACCTATATCCACCCTGTAAACCGGGGACACCCACCTATATCCACCCTGTATACCGGGGTCACCCACCTGTTCCCACCCTGTATACCGGGGACACCCACCTATATCCACCCTATATACCGGGGACACCCACCTATATCCACCCTGTATACCGGGGACACCCACCTATATCCACCCTGTATACCGGGGACACCCACCTATATCCACCCTGTATACCGGGGACACCCACCTATATCCACCCTGTATACCGGGGACACCCTCCTATATCCATCCTGTATACCGGGGACACCCACCTGTTCCCACCCTGTATACCGGGGTCACCCACCTGTACCCACCCTGTATACCGGGGACACCCACCTATATCCACCCTGTATACCGGGGATACCCACCTATATCCACCCTGTATACCGGGGACACCCACCTATATCCACCCTGTATACCGGGGACACCCACCTATATCCACCCTGTATACCGGGGACACCCACCTATATCCACCCTGTATACCGGGGACACCCACCTATATCCACCCTGTATACCGGGGACACCCACCTATATCCACCCTGTATACCGGGGACACCCACCTATATCCACCCTGTATACCGGGGACACCCACCTATATCCACCCTGTATACCGGGGACACCCACCTATATCCACCCTGTATACCGGGGACACCCACCTATATCCACCCTGTATACCGGGGACACCCACCTATATCCACCCTGTAAACCGGGGACACCCACCTATATCCACCCTGTATACCGGGGACACCCACCTATATCCACCCTGTATACCGGGGTCACCCACCTATATCCACCCTGTATACCGGGGACACCCACCTATATCCACCCTGTATACCGGGGACACCCACCTATATCCACCCTATATACCGGGGACACCCACCTATATCCACCCTGTATACCGGGGACACCCACCTATATCCACCCTGTATACCGGGGACACCCACCTATATCCACCCTGTATACCGGGGTCACCCACCTATATCCACCCTGTATACCGGGGACACCCACCTATATCCACCCTGTATACCGGGGACACCCACCTATATCCACCCTGTATACCGGGGACACCCACCTATATCCACCCTGTATACCGGGGTCACCCACCTATATCCACCCTGTATACCGGGGTCACCCACCTATATCCACCCTGTATACCGGGGACACCCACCTATATCCACCCTGTATACCGGGGACACCCACCTATATCCACCCTATATACCGGGGACACCCACCTATATCCACCCTGTATACCGGGGACACCCACCTATATCCACCCTGTATACCGGGGACACCCACCTATATCCACCCTGTATACCGGGGTCACCCACCTATATCCACCCTGTATACCGGGGACACCCACCTATATCCACCCTGTATACCGGGGACACCCACCTATATCCACCCTGTATACTGGGGACACCCACCTATATCCACCCTGTATACCGGGGACACCCACCTATATCCACCCTGTATACCGGGGACACCCACCTATATCCACCCTGTATACCGGGGACACCCACCTATATCCACCCTGTATACCGGGGACACCCACCTATATCCACCCTGTATACCGGGGACACCCACCTATATCCACCCTGTATACCGGGGACACCCACCTATATCCACCCTGTATACCGGGGACACCCACCTATATCCACCCTGTATACCGGGGACACCCTCCTATATCCATCCTGTATACCGGGGACACCCACCTGTTCCCACCCTGTATACCGGGGTCACCCACCTGTACCCACCCTGTATACCGGGGACACCCACCTATATCCACCCTGTATACCGGGGACACCCACCTATATCCACCCTGTATACCGGGGACACCCACCTATATCCACCCTGTATACCGGGGACACCCACCTATATCCACCCTGTATACCGGGGTCACCCACCTGTACCCACCCTGTATACCGGGGTCACCCACCTGTACCCACCCTGTATACCGGGGTCACCCACCTATAGGAGCACAGTATAGACACCACCTGGGATCTGCCGGATCTCTCAGACGTCTCGCACTCGGGTGGCCTGAGGGGTCATCATGTGCATAAGGCAAACAGTCGGGAAGTAAACCCGGAGGTGATGGGGGAGGAGGGAGACGCGGCTTCTGTCTTATTCCCGTCTGTAACAATATTAGAACTTAAATTGAAAATATAGTGAGTTGCAGACTATTCCCTATTGGGAGCTGCCCCACAGTCTCGGACCATTCCCACGTCCAAACATAAAATATGTATAAAAATCAGTCTGACCGGAGCTCAGTCTTTTCAATGTTCTGTGGCAACTCCACAGTGTCCTTCCACTCCCACTCCTTAGGGACTTCTCTGGTGTAGCTCCACACAAATAGGCATCAAGATGAGAATAGACCACTGTTCCCATATATATATCTCCATATATATATATATATATATATATATATAACCACTCCAGCAATCACAGGCTACGGTAGAAAAGATTTAGGCAGTAATAGTGTAGTATGTCCAACCAAGTAAAAATGTATTCAGATAAAAACATACTCACAAAGCAAAGGTAAAAGTGTGCATATAACAATCCACCATGCCGACGCCAGTCTCGCTAGTTCGCCCAATATTAGAACTTCATTCATTTTTTTTTATTAAAATGAAAAGAAATAAATATTTTATATATAAAAATCCTTTACTGTGACTTTCTTATAATCTGCCTGAGCACAGGGCCGGCTTTATGGTAGACAATTGCCCAGGGCTCCCTGAAAGGGGAGAATCTCGTCTTTAAATGAATTTTGAATTGTGTTTCTAGGTGCCAGGGATCCAGAGATATTCCGATATTTAAAGTGAGAATAACAGGTGTGATAGTTATACATAAAAATCACCTCCAACGGCAGATTAACAGTTAATATCTCCGTTTTCCTGACACTTAGAAACACAGATTCATATAAAAAAAAGAAGTGAGGCTCTATGTGTCACAGAGCCAGAGATACAGCCCCCTGAAGTGTAGCCCCCCCCTCCAGATTCTTAGCCATCAGGCTACAGCAGTGATTTTCAACCAGTGTGCCGCGACACATGGCCGGGTGTGCCACGGGGAAAGTTCCCCAATCTATGGTGCCCCCTGTGTTTTGTTTCCTGGCAATGCGCAGCGATGTGCAGTCACGGCTTCTTACAATGTAGGAGACGTGTACTATAACACATACGCACCGAGGCCGGCGCATCATCCTGAGAGCGGAGAGACTCTCGCATTTGCCCACCGCCAAGGTAATGCCCGCCAATAATGCTGACTATATGAGCTTTTGCCTGAGTATATGAACTGTTGGCAGAATACTCAGCATATGAGCTGGTACTTGTAGTACTCCAGCAGTATACTGCATATAACAATGAGAAATACTATAGTCATGAGGCTGGAGTACTACAAGTACCAGCACATATGCTGAGTATATGAGCCTCATGGCCATAGTACTTCTCATTGTACCCCTTTATTCTGCAGTATATGAGCCACATAATAATCAGCACCATATACTAAAAACAGGGAGAGACTGAGAAGTGTTGTGGAAGAGCTTCGTGTGTGTCCTTCCACCATTCCTGCCAGGATATCCCTTTTGTGGGCCCAGGGTTCACACTGAGTGAGTAAAATAAATGTAGAATCTATATTATTATCTATATGTGTAATATGACTGTTCTAGTGTCACTTTGTGCTATTTTGGTTGGTGGTGTGCCGCGGCTCAAAAAAGGCTGAAAATCACAGGGAGAAATCACTGCACACAGGAGCTGCTGCACCTCACAGATAATGGAAATATTCACTTGTTACTACATTTTCATAAGGAATAAAAATAAACTAATATTCATGTTTTTAACCCTCTCCTATCCAGAACTAAGAGCACACTTTTTCTCTTATTGCCTTTTATTATTATTATTATTGTGAATATTGACTGATCCGATGAACATTCCATCCACTTCCCCTAATGTGGCTACATAGTAACACCGCGACCCAGAACATGTCCGTAATGTTATATGTAACACCAATACACTCACATGTTCCCCCCCATCCCCCATTACTTACCCCCATGTTATAAGGTTCTCCCTCTCATTCCTATGAAGCGCGGAGGGCTCTGTTATTGTGCGGATAATACAATGGTCACATCTATAAGTGACTTGTATTATGTCATTAGCTTGGGTTATGGATATATAGTTATTATTCCCCCCATCCCCCATTACTTACCCCCATGTTATAAGGTTCTCCCTCTCATTCCTATGAAGCGCGGAGGGCTCTGTTATTGTGCAGATAATACAATGGTCACATCTATAAGTGACTTGTATTATGTCATTAGCTTGGGTTATGGATATATAGTTATTATTCCCCCCATCCTCAATTACTTACCCCCCATGTTATAAGGTTCTCCCTCTCATTCCTATGAAGCGCGGAGGGCTCTGTTATTGTGCGGATAATACAATGGTCACATCTATAAGTGACTTGTATTATGTCATTAGCTTGGGTTATGGATATATAGTTATTATTCCCCCCATCCTCCATTACTTACCCCCATGTTATAAGGTTCTCCTTCTCATTCCTATGAAGCGCGGAGGGCTCTGTTATTGTGCGGATAATACAATGGTCACATCTATAAGTGACTTGTATTATGTCATTAGCTTGGGTTATGGATATATAGTTATTATTCCCCCCATCCTCCATTACTTACCCCCATGTTATAAGGTTCTCCCTCTCATTCCTATGAAGCGTGGAGGGCTCTGTTATTGTGCGGATAATACAATGGTCACATCTATAAGTGACTTGTATTATGTCATTAGCTTGGGTTATGGATATATAGTTATTATTCCCCCCATCCCCCATTACTTACCCCCATGTTATAAGGTTCTCCCGCTCATTCCTATGAAGCGCGGAGGGCTCTGTCATTGTGCGGATAATACAATGGTCACATCTATAAGTGACTTGTATTATGTCATTAGCTTGGGTTATGGATATATAGTTATTATTCCCCCCATCCTCCATTACTTACCCCCATGTTATAAGGTTCTCCCTCTCATTCCTATGAAGCGCGGAGGGCTCTGTCATTGTGCGGATAATACAATGGTCACATCTATAAGTGACTTGTATTATGTCATTAGCTTGGGTTATGGATATATAGTTATTATTCCCCCCATCCTCCATTACTTACCCCCATGTTATAAGGTTCTCCCTCTCATTCCTATGAAGCGTGGAGGGCTCTGTTATTGTGCGGATAATACAATGGTCACATCTATAAGTGACTTGTATTATGTCATTAGCTTGGGTTATGGATATATAGTTATTATTCCCCCCCATCCTCCATTACTTACCCCCATGTTATAAGGTTCTCCTTCTCATTCCTATGAAGCGCGGAGGGCTCTGTTATTGTGCGGATAATACAATGGTCACATCTATAAGTGACTTGTATTATGTCATTAGCTTGGGTTATGGATATATAGTTATTATTCCCCCCATCCCCCATTACTTACCCCCATGTTATAAGGTTCTCCCGCTCATTCCTATGAAGCGCGGAGGGCTCTGTCATTGTGCGGATAATACAATGGTCACATCTATAAGTGACTTGTATTATGTCATTAGCTTGGGTTATGGATATATAGTTATTATTCCCCCCATCCTCCATTACTTACCCCCATGTTATAAGGTTCTCCCTCTCATTCCTATGAAGCGCGGAGGGCTCTGTTATTGTGCGGATAATACAATGGTCACATCTATAAGTGACTTGTATTATGTCATTAGCTTGGGTTATGGATATATAGTTATTATTCCCCCCATCCCCCATTACTTACCCCCATGTTATAAGGTTCTCCTCTCAGTCCTATGAAGCGCGGAGGGCTCTGTTATTGTGCAGATAATACAATGGTCACATCTATAAGTGACTTGTATTATGTCATTAGCTTGGGTTATGGATATATAGTTATTATTCCCCCCATCCTCCATTACTTACCCCCATGTTATAAGGTTCTCCTCTCAGTCCTATGAAGCGCGGAGGGCTCTGTTATTGTGCAGATAATACAATGGTCACATCTATAAGTGACTTGTATTATGTCATTAGCTTGGGTTATGGATATATAGTTATTATTCCCCCCATCCCCCATTACTTACCCCCATGTTATAAGGTTCTCCCTCTCATTCCTATGAAGCGCGGAGGGCTCTGTTATTGTGCGGATAATACAATGGTCACATCTATAAGTGACTTGTATTATGTCATTAGCTTGGGTTATGGATATATAGTTATTATTCCCCCCCCATCCCCCATTACTTACCCCCATGTTATAAGGTTCTCCCTCTCATTCCTATGAAGCGCGGAGGGCTCTGTCATTGTGCGGATAATACAATGGTCACATCTATAAGTGACTTGTATTATGTCATTAGCTTGGGTTATGGATATATACCGTAGTTATTATTCCTTACACAATGGTCACCCAAATAATATCTAGCTGAGGAGATCCTGCCGTTTTAGGAAAGTATGTTTTCTTTATGGACAAATCCAGAATACTTTCCTGCAATTTCTGCATTTTATTGCTGTTTGCTGCAAAGCTGGTGGTGTGAACTAAAAAGTTATTCTTGTTATATTTATATTTTTAAACACATTTGTGGATAGCAACCAAATATGGCACAGTTTTTGTTTTAGCATTTTTGTGAGTGTAAATTCTTGATGTTGTGTATTGTGGTTTATATAAATCTGCTCACTTTGTCTTATTATTTTTAAATCCCTATTTGTGTGTAAACCTCCACTAGTATACAGCCTGCCAGCCCCTGTAGTATATAGCCTGCCAGCCTCCTGTAGTATATAGCCTGCCAGCCCCTGTAGTATATAGCCAGCCCCCTGTAGTATATAGCCAGCTAGCCTCCTGTAGTATATAGCCTGCCAGCCCCCTGTAGTATATATCCTGCCAGCCCCCTGTAGTATATAGCCAGCTAGCCTCCTGTAGTATATAGCCTGCCAGCCCCCTGTAGTATACAGCCTGCAAGCCCCCTGTAGTATATAGCCTGCCAGCCCCCTGTAGTATATAGCCTGCCAGCCCCCTGTAGTATATAGCCTGCCAGCCCCCTGTAGTATATAGCCTGCTAGCCCCCTGTAGTATATAGCCAGCCTCCTGTAGTATACAGCCTGCCAGCCCCTGTAGTATATAGCCAGCCCCCTGTAGTATATAGCCAGCTAGCCTCCTGTAGTATATAGCCTGCCAGCCCCCTGTAGTATATAGCCTGCCAGCCCCCTGTAGTATATAGCCAGCTAGCCTCCTGTAGTATATAGCCTGCCAGCCCCCTGTAGTATATATCCTGCCAGCCCCCTGTAGTATATAGCCAGCTAGCCTCCTGTAGTATATAGCCTGCCAGCCCCCTGTAGTATACAGCCTGCCAGCCCCCTGTAGTATATAGCCTGCCAGCCCCCTGTAGTATATAGCCTGCCAGCCCCCTGTAGTATATAGCCTGCCAGCCCCCTGTAGTATATAGCCTGCCAGCCCCCTGTAGTATATAGCCAGCCTCCTGTAGTATACAGCCTGCCAGCCCCTGTAGTATATAGCCAGCCCCCTGTAGTATATAGCCTGCCAGCCCCCTGTAGTATATAGCCTGCCAGCCCCCTGTAGTATATAGCCAGCCTCCTGTAGTATACAGCCTGCCAGCCCCCTGTAGTATATAGCCTGCCAGCCCCCTGTAGTATATAGCCTGCCAGCCCCCTGTAGTATATAGCCAGCCAGCCCCCTGTAGTATATAGCCTGCCAGCCCCCTGTAGTATATAGCCAGCCAGCCCCCTGTAGTATATAGCCAGCCAGCCCCCTGTAGTATATAGCCTGCCAGCCCCTGTAGTATATAGCCTGCCAGCCCCCTGTAGTATATAGCCAGCTAGCCCCCTGTAGTATATAGCCAGCCAGCCCCCTGTAGTATATAGCCAGCCAGCCCCCTGTAGTATATAGCCTGCCAGCCTCCTGTAGTATATAGCCTGCCAGCCCCTGTAGTATATAGCCTGCCAGCCCCCTGTAGTATATAGCCTGCCAGCTCCCTGTAGTATATAGCCTGCCAGCCCCCTGTAGTATATTGCCTGCCAGCCCCCTGTAGTATATAGCCAGCCAGCCCCCTGTAGTATATAGCCAGCCTCCTGTAGTATATAGCCAGTCAGCCCCCTGTAGTATATAGCCAGCCAGCCCCCTGTAGTATATAGCCAGCCTCCTGTAGTATACAGCCTGCCAGCCCCCTGTAGTATATAGCCTGCCAGCCCCCTGTAGTATATAGCCAGCCAGCCCCCTGTAATATATAGCCTGCCAGCCCCCTGTAGTATATAGCCAGCCAGCCCCCTGTAGTATATAGCCAGCCAGCCCCCTGTAGTATATAGCCTGCCAGCCCCTGTAGTATATAGCCTGCCAGCCCCCTGTAGTATATAGCCTGCCAGCCCCCTGTAGTATATAGCCAGCCAGCCCCCTGTAGTATATAGCCAGCCAGCCCCCTGTAGTATATAGCCAGCCAGCCCCCTGTAGTATATAGCCAGCCAGCCCCCTGTAGTATATAGCCAGCCAGCCCCCTGTAGTATATAGCCAGCCAGCCCCCTGTAGTATATAGCCTGCCAGCCTCCTGTAGTATATAGCCTGCCAGCCCCTGTAGTATATAGCCTGCCAGCCCCCTGTAGTATATAGCCTGCCAGCCCCCTGTAGTATATAGCCAGCCAGCCCCCTGTAGTATATAGCCAGCCTCCTGTAGTATATAGCCAGTCAGCCCCCTGTAGTATATAGCCAGCCAGCCTCCTGTAGTATATAGCCAGCCAGCCCCCTGTAGTATTTAGACAGCCCCCAGTAGTATACAGCCAGCCTCCTGTTGTATATTCTGCCAGCCCCCTGTAGTATATAGCCAGCCAGCCCCCTGTAGTATATAGCCTGCCAGCCCCTGTAGTATATAGCCTGCCAGCCCCCTGTAGTATATAGCCTGCCAGCCCCCTGTAGTATATAGCCAGCCTCCTGTAGTATATAGCCAGTCAGCCCCCTGTAGTATATAGCCAGCCAGCCTCCTGTAGTATATAGCCAGCCAGCCCCCTGTAGTATTTAGACAGCCCCCAGTAGTATACAGCCAGCCTCCTGTTGTATATTCTGCCAGCCCCCTGTAGTATATAGCCAGCCAGCCCCCTGCAGTAAATAGCCTGCCAGCCCCTGTAGTATATAGCCTGCCAGCCCCCTGTAGTATATAGCCTGCCAGCCCCCTGTAGTATATAGCCAGCCAGCCCCCTGTAGTATATAGCCTGCCAGCCCCCTGTAGTATATAACCAGCCAGCCCCCTGTAGTATATAGCCTGCCAGCCTCCTGTAGTATATAGCCTGCCAGCCCCTGCTGTATATATATCCTGCCAGCCCCCTGTAGTATTTAGCCTGCCAGCCCCCTGTAGTATATAGCCAGCCAGCCCCCTGTAGTATATAGCCAGCCTCCTGTAGTATATAGCCAGTCAGCCCCCTGTAGTATATAGCCAGCCAGCCTCCTGTAGTATATAGCCAGCCAGCCCCCTGTAGTATTTAGACAGCCCCCTGTAGTATATAGCCAGCCCCCTGTAGTATATAGCCAGCCTCCTGTTGTATATTCTGCCAGCCCCCTGTAGTATATAGCCAGCCAGCCCCCTGTAGTATATAGCCAGCCCCCTGTAGTATATAGCCAGCCCCCTGTAGTATTTAGCCAGCCTCCTGTAGTATATAGCCAGCCAGCCTCCTGTAGTATATAGCCAGCTAGCCTCCTGTAGTATATAGCCAGCCAGCCTCCTGTAGTATATAGCCAGCCAGCGCCCTCTAGCATATAGCCAGCCAGCCCCCTGTAGCATATAGCCTGCCAGCCCCCTGTAGTATATAGCCAGCCCCCTGTAGTATATAGACAGCCCCCAGTAGTATACAGCCAGCCTCCTGTAGTTTATAGCCTGCCAGCCCCCTGTAGTATATAGCCAGCCAGCCCCCTGTAGTATATAGCCAGCCTCCTGTAGTATATAGCCAGCCTCCTGTAGTATATAGCCAGCCAGCCTCCTGTAGTATATAGCCAGCTAGCCTCCTGTAGTATATAGCCAGCCAGCCTCCTGTAGTATATAGCCAGACAGCCCCCTGTAGTATACAGCCTGCCAGCTCCATAGTATACAGCCTGCCAGCCTCCTGTAGTATACAGCCAGCCCTTTTAGTAAAAAAAAATTCTTCCGCACCTCTTCTGGATGTTGCACTCCTCTTTGGGTCTTCGAGCTCAGCTGGCACACAGAATGACCTCAGGCACTGGCAACGTGAGGGGACCCGAGGAGGAGCGGAAGAACCTTAGGAGGACCTGAGGAGGCACCGGAGCATCGGAAGCAGAAGAGGACCTATGGGGGAAGTCAGAAAGATGAGTACTCGAGTATATATACAGTACTTTATAGTTCTGCATCTAGAAATCTCTATCATCTTTCATATTTATCTTCTATCATAATAATAATTATTTATATAGCGCACACAGATACCACAGCGCTGCACAGAGCTCGCCAAACTGATCCCTGTCCCCAATGGAGCCCACAATCTAATCAACCTACCAGTAATTATTTGGAGTGTGGGAGAAAACCGGAGGACCCGGAGGAAACCCACGCAAACACAGAGAGAACATACAAACTCTTTGCAGATGTTTGACCTGGGACTTGAACCCAAGACCCCAGTGCTGTAAGGCTGTAGTGCTAACCACCGAGCCAACGTGCTGCCCATCATCTATCTCCTATAAAGTTCTCCCATATTACAGATTGTTTTACCAGACTAAAGAAGCCTCTTACTGACTGTGACTGGTCATAAAATAGTTTTATTTTGGAGCTGGAGCTTGAAGTAAGGTTCTATCTCACCCCATGTGATTTATTCCTAATATTACAGGTCAGGACTTCTCTGTGATGTCCTGTATGATCCTCCTGATTATCCTGAATGACAGAGAAGAGACACAGACACAAAGTGGCTGCTGGGGATACTAGTAAGCTTCTATCTCGCCCCATGTGATTTATTCCTAATGTTACAGGTCCGGACTTCTCTGTGATGTCCTGCATGATCCTCCTGATTATCCTGAATGATAGAGAAGAGACACAGACAAAAAGTGGCTGCTGGGGATACTAGTAAGCTTCTATCTCACCCCATGTGATTTATTCCTAATATTACAGGTCAGGACTTCTCTGTGATGTCCTGTATGATCCTCCTGATTATCCTGAATGACAGAGAAGAGACACAGACACAAAGTGGCTGCTGGGGATACTAGTAAGCTTCTATCTCACCCCATGTGATTTATTCCTAATATTACAGGTCAGGACTTCTCTGTGATGTCCTGCATGATCCTCCGGATTATCCTGAATGACAGAGAAGAGACACAGACACAAAGTGGCTGATGGGGATACTAGTAAGCTTCTATCTCTCCCCATGTGATTTATTCCTAATATTACAGGTCAGGACTTCTCTGTGATGTCCTGCATGATCCTCCGGATTATCCTGAATGATAGAGAAGAGACACAGACACAAAGTGGCTGATGGGGATACTAGTAAGCTTCTATCTCGCCCCATGTGATTTATTCCTAATATTACAGGTCAGGACTTCTCTGTGATGTCCTGCATGATCCTCCGGATTATCCTGAATGACAGAGAAGAGACACAGACACAAAGTGGCTGCTGGGGATACTAGTAAGCTTCTATCCCGCCCAATGTGATTTATTCCTAATGTTACAGGTCCGGACTTCTCTGTGATGTCCTGCATGATCCTCCTGATTATCCTGAATGACAGAGAAGAGACACAGACACAAAGTGGCTGCTGGGGATACTAGTAAGCTTCTATCTCGCCCAATGTGATTTATTCCTAATGTTACAGGTCAGGACTTCTCTGTGATGTCCTGCATGATCCTCCTGATTATACTGAATGATAGAGAAGAGACACAGACACAAAGTGGCTGCTGGAGATACTAGTAAGCTTCTATCTCGCCCCATGTGATTTATTCCTAATATTACAGGTCAGGACCTCTCTGTGATGTCCTGTATGATCCTCCTGATTATCCTGAATGATAGAGAAGAGACACAGACACAAAGTGGCTGCTGGGGATACTAGTAAGCTTCTATCTCACCCCATGTGATTTATTCCTAATATTACAGGTCAGGACTTCTCTGTGATGTCCTGTATGATCCTCCGGATTATCCTGAATGACAGAGAAGAGACACAGACATAAAGTGGCTGCTAAGGATACTAGTAAGCTTCTATCTCGCCCCATGTGATTTATTCCTAATATTACAGGTCAGGACTTCTCTGTGATGTCCTGTATGATCCTCCTGATTATCCTGAATGATAGAGAAGAGACACAGACACAAAGTGGCTGCTGGGGATACTAGTAAGCTTCTATCTCATCCCATGTGATTTATTCCTAATATTACAGGTCAGGACTTCTCTGTGATGTCCTGTATGATCCTCCTGATTATCCTGAATGACAGAGAAGAGACACAGACACAAAGTGGCTGCTGGGGATACTAGTAAGCTTCTATCTCGCCCCATGTGATTTATTCCTAATATTACAGGTCAGGACTTTTCTGTGATGTCCTGTATGATCCTCCTGTTTATCCTGAATGACAGAGAAGAGACACAGACACAAAGTGGCTGCTGGGGATACTAGTAAGCTTCTATCTCGCCCCATGTGATTTATTCCTAATATTACAGGTCAGGACTTCTCTGTGATGTCCTGTATGATCCTCCTGACTATCCTGAATGATAGAGAAGAGACACAGACACAAAGTGGCTGCTGGGGATACTAGTAAGCTTCTATCTCGCCCCATGTGATTTATTCCTAATATTACAGGTCAGGACTTCTCTGTGATGTCCTGTATGATCCTCCTGACTATCCTGAATGATAGAGAAGAGACACAGACACAAAGTGGCTGCTGGGGATACTAGTAAGCTTCTATCTCGCCCCATGTGATTTATTCCTAATGTTACAAGTCAGGATTTCTCTGTGATGTCCTGTATGATCCTCCTGATTATCCTGAATGACAGAGAAGAGACACAGACACAAAGTGGCTGCTGGGGATACTAGTAAGCTTCTATCTCGCCCCATGTGATTTATTCCTAATATTACAGGTCAGGACTTCTCTGTGATGTCCTGCACGATCCTCCTGATTATCCTGAATGATAGAGAAGAGACACAGACAAAAAGTGGCTGCTGGAGATAGTAGTAAGCTTCTATCTCGCCCCATGTGATTTATTCCTAATATTACAGGTCAGGACTTCTCTGTGATGTCCTGCATGATCCTCCTGATTATCCTGAATGATAGAGAAGAGACACAGACAAAAAGTGGCTGCTGGAGATACTAGTAAGCTTCTATCTCACCCCACATGATTTATTCCCATTGTTACAGGTCAGGACTTCTCTGTGACGTTGCTGTTGATGTTTCTGGGAGCGGATTCTCCTGTTTTCCTGCTCTATCCTGAGTGGCAGATACTGACATCACTATTGGCGGCACCGCAGCACAGTCAGGGACCTTTGGCCGCCATCGTCACATGACATCATTGTGTAAACACCACAGGGACAGAGACATCGCTCAATACACAATCCGGGGCTGATGGTGGAGGGACCCTGTCTCCATTGTACTCAGTGCTGTAGACGTAGAAATACGCCATAAACCCCTAGAAATAGATCATCCTCTATAGCACCACAGTCCTGGACCCCACCCAAGGGGGCGCTACTGGGAGACCGCAGGATGTCTATAAGAGATCCACAACCTCTGATTAGACTTCACAACCCGGACTGACCCTAACGCCCCACTGATGAGACCGCAAGCCCCGAAAAGCTTCAAACACAACGAACGCAACGTGTCCCACAAGACAGAACAGTGTCCAGATACTGACTGCTCCACATTTATTACTGACTGCTCCACATTTATTACTGACTGCTCCACATTTATTACTGACTGCTCCACATTTATTACTGACTGCACCACATTTATTACTGACTGTATCACATTTATTACTGACTACATCACATTTATTACTGACTGTATCACATTTATTACTGACTGTATCACATTTATTACTGACTGCATCACATTTATTACTGACTGCACCACATTTATTACTGACTGTACCACATTTATTACTGACTGCACCACATTTATTACTGACTGCTCCACATTTATTACTGACTGCTCCACATTTATTACTGACTGTATCACATTTATCACTGACTGCATCACATTTATTACTGACTGCATCACATTTATTACTGACTACATCACATTTATTACTGACTGTATCACATTTATTACTGACTGCATCACATTTATTACTGACTGCAACACATTTATTACTGACTGTATCACATTTATTACTGACTACATCACATTTATTACTGACTGCACCACATTTATTACTGACTGCTCCACATTTATTACTGACTACATCACATTTATTACTGACTGCTCCACATTTATTACTGACTGCTCCACATTTATTACTGACTACATCACATTTATTACTGACTGTATCACATTTATTACTGACTGCTCCACATTTATTACTGACTGCACCACATTTATTACTGACTGTATCACATTTATTACTGACTGCACCACATTTATTACTGACTGCTCCACATTTATTACTGACTGCTCCACATTTATTACTGACTGCATCACATTTATTACTGACTGCTCCACATTTATTACTGACTGTATCACATTTATTACTGACTGTATCACATTTATCACTGACTGCATCACATTTATTACTGACTGCATCACATTTATTACTGACTACATCACATTTATTACTGACTGTATCACATTTATTACTGACTGCATCACATTTATTACTGACTGCAACACATTTATTACTGACTGTATCACATTTATTACTGACTACATCACATTTATTACTGACTGCACCACATTTATTACTGACTGCTCCACATTTATTACTGACTACATCACATTTATTACTGACTGCTCCACATTTATTACTGACTGCTCCACATTTATTACTGACTACATCACATTTATTACTGACTGTATCACATTTATTACTGACTGCTCCACATTTATTACTGACTGCACCACATTTATTACTGACTGCTCCACATTTATTACTGACTGTATCACATTTATTACTGACTGCTCCACATTTATTACTGACTGCTCCACATTTATTACTGACTGCATCACATTTATTACTGACTGCTCCACATTTATTACTGACTGCACCACATTTATTACTGACTGCACCACATTTATTACTGACTGCTCCACATTTATTACTGACTGCTCCACATTTATTACTGACTACATCACATTTATTACTGACTGCATCACATTTATTACTGACTGTATCACATTTATTACTGACTGCTCCACATTTATTACTGACTGCATCACATTTATTACTGACTACATCACATTTATTACTGACTGCATCACATTTATTACTGTCTGCACCACATTTATTACTGACTGTATCACATTTATTACTGACTACACCACATTTATTACTGACTGCTCCACATTTATTACTGACTGCTCCACATTTATTACTGACTGCTCCACATTTATTACTGACTGCTCCACATTTATTACTGACTACATCACATTTATTACTGACTGCTCCACATTTATTACTGACTACATCACATTTATTACTGACTGCTCCACATTTATTACTGACTGCTCCACATTTATTACTGACTACATCACATTTATTACTGACTGCTCCACATTTATTACTGACTGCTCCACATTTATTACTGACTGTATCACATTTATTACTGACTGTATCACATTTATTACTGACTGCTCCACATTTATTACTGACTGCTCCACATTTATTACTGACTGTATCACATTTATTACTGACTGCTCCACATTTATTACTGACTGCACCACATTTATTACTGACTGCTCCACATTTATTACTGACTGTATCACATTTATTACTGACTGCTTCACATTTATTACTGACTGCTCCACATTTATTACTGACTGCTCCACATTTATTACTGACTGCATCACATTTATTACTGACTGCTCCACATTTATTACTGACTGCACCACATTTATTACTGACTGCACCACATTTATTACTGACTGCTCCACATTTATTACTGACTGCTCCACATTTATTACTGACTACATCACATTTATTACTGACTGCATCACATTTATTACTGACTGTATCACATTTATTACTGACTGCTCCACATTTATTACTGACTGCATCACATTTATTACTGACTACATCACATTTATTACTGACTGCATCACATTTATTACTGTCTGCACCACATTTATTACTGACTGTATCACATTTATTACTGACTACACCACATTTATTACTGACTGCTCCACATTTATTACTGACTGCTCCACATTTATTACTGACTGCTCCACATTTATTACTGACTGCTCCACATTTATTACTGACTACATCACATTTATTACTGACTACATCACATTTATTACTGACTGCATCACATTTATTACTGACTGCTCCACATTTATTACTGACTACATCACATTTATTACTGACTGCTCCACATTTATTACTGACTGCTCCACATTTATTACTGACTACATCACATTTATTACTGACTGCTCCACATTTATTACTGACTGCTCCACATTTATTACTGACTGTATCACATTTATTACTGACTGTATCACATTTATTACTGACTGCTCCACATTTATTACTGACTGCTCCACATTTATTACTGACTGTATCACATTTATTACTGACTGCTCCACATTTATTACTGACTGCATCACATTTATTACTGACTGCATCACATTTATTACTGACTACATCACATTTATTACTGACTGCATCACATTTATTACTGACTGCATCACATTTATTACTGACTGCACCACATTTATTACTGACTGCATCACATTTATTACTGACTGCTCCACATTTATTACTGACTGTATCACATTTATTACTGACTGCATCACATTTATTACTGACTGCTCCACATTTATTACTGACTACACCACATTTATTACTGACTGCATCACATTTATTACTGACTGCTCCACATTTATTACTGACTGTATCACATTTATTACTGACTGTACCACATTTATTACTGACTGCTCCACATTTATTACTGACTGCACCACATTTATTACTGACTGCATCACATTTATTACTGACTGCTCCACGTTTATTACTGACTGTATCACATTTATTACTGACTGCTCCACATTTATTACTGACTGTATCACATTTATTACTGACTGCTCCACATTTATTACTGACTGCATCACATTTATTACTGACTACATCACATTTATTACTGACTACATCACATTTATTACTGACTGTATCACATTTATTACTGACTGCTCCACATTTATTACTGACTGCATCACATTTATTACTGACTGCTCCACATTTATTACTGACTGTATCACATTTATTACTGACTGTACCACATTTATTACTGACTGCTCCACATTTATTACTGACTGCACCACATTTATTACTGACTGCATCACATTTATTACTGACTGCTCCACGTTTATTACTGACTGTATCACATTTATTACTGACTGCTCCACATTTATTACTGACTGTATCACATTTATTACTGACTGCTCCACATTTATTACTGACTGCATCACATTTATTACTGACTACATCACATTTATTACTGACTACATCACATTTATTACTGACTGTATCACATTTATTACTGACTGCTCCACATTTATTACTGACTGCATCACATTTATTACTGACTGCTCCACATTTATTACTGACTGCTCCACATTTATTACTGACTACATCACATTTATTACTGACTACATCACATTTATTACTGACTGTATCACATTTATTACTGACTATATCACATTTATTACTGACTGCATCACATTTATTACTGACTGCATCACATTTATTACTGACTGCTCCACATTTATTACTGACTGCTCCACATTTATTACTGACTGCATCACATTTATTACTGACTGTACCACATTTATTACTGACTGCACCACATTTATTACTGACTGTATCACATTTATTACTGACTACATCACATTTATTACTGACTGCATCACATTTATTACTGACTACATCACATTTATTACTGACTGTATCACATTTATTACTGACTGTACCACATTTATTACTGACTGCACCACATTTATTACTGACTGTATCACATTTATTACTGACTACATCACATTTATTACTGACTGCATCACATTTATTACTGACTGTATCACATTTATTACTGACTGCACCACATTTATTACTGACTACATCACATTTATTACTGACTGTATCACATTTATTACTGACTGCACCACATTTATTACTGACTACATCACATTTATTACTGACTGCACCACATTTATTACTGACTACATCACATTTATTACTGACTGCGTCACATTTATTACTGACTGCTCCACATTTATTACTGACTATATCACATTTATTACTGACTGCATCACATTTATTACTGACTGTATCACATTTATTACTGACTGCATCACATTTATTACTGACTGCTCCACATTTATTACTGACTACATCACATTTATTACTGACTACATCACATTTATTACTGACTGCATCACATTTATTACTGACTGCTCCACATTTATTACTGACTGCATCACATTTATTACTGACTGCATCACATTTATTACTGACTGCTCCACATTTATTACTGACTGTATCACATTTATTACTGACTGCATCACATTTATTACTGACTGCTCCACATTTATTACTGACTGCATCACATTTATTACTGACTGCATCACATTTATTACTGACTGCACCACATTTATTACTGACTGCTCCACATTTATTACTGACTGCACCACATTTATTACTGACTGCACCACATTTATTACTGACTGCATCACATTTATTACTGACTGCATCACATTTATTACTGACTGCACCACATTTATTACTGACTGCTCCACATTTATTACTGACTGTATCACATTTATTACTGACTGCACCACATTTATTACTGACTACATCACATTTATTACTGACTGCATCACATTTATTACTGACTGCATCACATTTATTACTGACTGCTCCACATTTATTACTGACTGCACCACATTTATTACTGACTATATCACATTTATTACTGACTGTATCACATTTATTACTGACTGCATCACATTTATTACTGACTGCTCCACATTTATTACTGACTGCATCACATTTATTACTGACTGCACCACATTTATTACTGACTGCTCCACATTTATTACTGACTGCACCACATTTATTACTGACTGCACCACATTTATTACTGACTGCACCACATTTATTACTGACTGCTCCACATTTATTACTGACTGCACCACATTTATTACTGACTGCTCCACATTTATTACTGACTACATCACATTTATTACTGACTACATCACATTTATCACTGACTGCTGCACATTCATTACTGACTGCACCACATATATTACTGACTGCACCACATTTATTACTGACTGTATCACATTTATTACTGACTGCATCACATTTATTACTGACTGCTTCACATTTATTACTGACTGCACCACATTTATTACTGACTGTATCACATTTATTACTGACTGCACCACATTTATTACTGACTGTATCACATTTATTACTGACTGCATCACATTTATTACTGACTACATCACATTTATTACTGACTGCATCACATTAATTACTGACTACATCACATTTATTACTGACTGCATCACATTTATTACTGACTGCTCCACATTTATTACTGACTACATCACATTTATTACTGACTGTATCACATTTATTACTGACTGTATCACATTTATTACTGACTGTATCACATTTATTACTGACTGCACCACATTTATTACTGACTGTATCACATTTATTACTGACTGCACCACATTTATTACTGACTGTATCACATTTATTACTGACTGCATCACATTTATTACTGACTGCATCACATTTATTACTGACTGCATCACATTAATTACTGACTGCATCACATTTATTACTGACTGCATCACATTTATTACTGACTGCTCCACATTTATTACTGACTGCTCCACATTTATTACTGACTGCATCACATTTATTACTGACTGCACCACATTTATTACTGACTGCATCACATTTATTACTGACTGCATCACATTTATTACTGACTGTATCACATTTATTACTGACTGCTCCACATTTATTACTGACTACATCACATTTATTACTGACTGCATCACATTTATTACTGACTGCATCACATTTATTACTGACTGTATCACATTTATTACTGACTGCTCCACATTTATTACTGACTACATCACATTTATTACTGACTGCATCACATTTATTACTGACTGCATCACATTTATTACTGACTGCTCCACATTTATTACTGACTGCTCCACATTTATTACTGACTGCTCCACATTTATTACTGACTACATCACATTTATTACTGACTGTATCACATTTATTACTGACTGTATCACATTTATTACTGACTGCTCCACATTTATTACTGACTACATCACATTTATTACTGACTGCATCACATTTATTACTGACTGCATCACATTTATTACTGACTGCTCCACATTTATTACTGACTGCTCCACATTTATTACTGACTGTATAACATTTATTACTGACTGCATCACATTTATTACTGACTGTATAACATTTATTACTGACTACATCACATTTATTACTGACTGCATCACATTTATTACTGACTGCTCCACATTTATTACTGACTACATCACATTTATTACTGACTGCTCCACATTTATTACTGACTGCTCCACATTTATTACTGACTGCTCCACATTTATTACTGACTACATCACATTTATTACTGACTACATCACATTTATTACTGACTGCATCACATTTATTACTGACTACATCACATTTATTACTGACTGCATCACATTTATTACTGACTGCTCCACATTTATTACTGACTACATCACATTTATTACTGACTGCTCCACATTTATTACTGACTGTATCACATTTATTACTGACTGTATCACATTTATTACTGACTGCACCACATTTATTACTGACTGTATCACATTTATTACTGACTGCACCACATTTATTACTGACTGCTCCACATTTATTACTGACTGCATCACATTTATTACTGACCGTATCACATTTATTACTGACTACATCACATTTATTACTGACTGCACCACATTTATTACTGACTGCACCACATTTATTACTGACTGCATCACATTTATTACTGACTGCACCACATTTATTACTGACTGTATCACATTTATTACTGACTGCATCACATTTATTACTGACTGCATCACATTTATTACTGACCGTATCACATTTATTACTGACTACATCACATTTATTACTGACTGCACCACATTTATTACTGACTGCACCACATTTATTACTGACTACATCACATTTATTACTGACTGCATCACATTTATTACTGACTGCATCACATTTATTACTGACTGCACCACATTTATTACTGACTGCATCACATTTATTACTGACTGCATCACATTTATTACTGACTGCACCACATTTATTACTGACTACACCACATTTATTACTGACTGCATCACATTTATTACTGACTGCTCCACATTTATTACTGACTGCATCACATTTATTACTGACTGCATCACATTTATTACTGACTGTATCACATTTATTACAGACTGCTCCACATTTATTACTGACTGCATCACATTTATTACTGACTGCTCCACATTTATTACTGACTGCATCACATTTATTACTGACTGCATCACATTTATTACTGACTGTATCACATTTATTACTGACTGCTCCACATTTATTACTGACTGCATCACATTTATTACTGACTGCTCCACATTTATTACTGACTGCTCCACATTTATTACTGACTGCTTCACATTTATTACTGACTGTATCACATTTATTACCGACTGCATCACATTTATTACTGACTGAATCACATTTATTACTGACTGCATCACATTTATTACTGACTGTACCACATTTATTACTGACTACATCACATTTATTACTGACTGTATCACATTTATTACTGACTGCTCCACATTTATTACTGACTGTACCACATTTATTACTGACTGCTCCACATTTATTACTGACTGCTCCACATTTATTACTGACTGCATCACATTTATTACTGACTACATCACATTTATTACTGACTGTATCACATTTATTACTGACTGCATCACATTTATTACTGACTGCATCACATTTATTACTGACTACATCACATTTATTACTGACTGCATCACATTTATTACTGACTGCATCACATTTATTACTGACTGCTCCACATTTATTACTGACTGTATCACATTTATTACTGACTGCATCACATTTATTACTGACTGCATCACATTTATTACTGACTGTATCACATTTATTACCGACTGTATCACATTTATTACTGACTGCTCCACATTTATTACTGACTGTATCACATTTATTACTGACTGCATCACATTTATTACTGACTACATCACATTTATTACTGACTGTATCACATTTATTACTGACTGCATCACATTTATTACTGACTGCATCACATTTATTACTGACTACATCACATTTATTACTGACTGTATCACATTTATTACCGACTGTATCACATTTATTACTGACTGCTCCACATTTATTACTGACTGTATCACATTTATTACCGACTGTATCACATTTATTACTGACTGCTCCACATTTATTACTGACTGTATCACATTTATTACTGACTGCTCCGCATTTATTACTGACTACATCACATTTATTACTGACTGCATCACATTTATTACTGACTGCTCCACATTTATTACTGACTGCATCACATTTATTACTGACTGCTCCACATTTATTACTGACTGCACCACATTTATTACTGACTGCTCCACATTTATTACTGACTGCACCACATTTATTACTGACTACAACACATTTATTACTGACTGCATCACATTTATTACTGACTGTATCACATTTATTACTGACTGCACCACATTTATTTCTGAATGTATCACATTTATTACTCACTACTCCACATTTATTACTGACTGTATCACATTTATTACTGACTGCTCCACATTTATTACTGACTGCTCCACATTTATTACTGACTGCACCACATTTATTACTGACTACATCACATTTATTACTGACTGCACCACATTTATTACTGACTGCATCACATTTATTACTGACTGCATCACATTTATTACTGACTGCATCACATTTATTACTGACTACATCACATTTATTACTGACTGTATCACATTTATTACTGACTGCTCCACATTTATTACTGACTGTACCACATTTATTACTGACTGCTCCACATTTATTACTGACTGCTCCACATTTATTACTGACTGCTCCACATTTATTACTGACTGCATCACATTTATTACTGACTGCATCACATTTATTACTGACTGCATCACATTTATTACTGACTGCATCACATTTATTACTGACTGCATCACATTTATTACTGACTGCATCACATTTATTACTGACTACATCACATTTATTACTGACTGCATCACATTTATTACTGACTGCACCACATTTATTACTGACTGTATCACATTTATTACTGACTACATCACATTTATTACTGACTGCATCACATTTATTACTGACTGCTCCACATTTATTACTGACTGCATCACATTTATTACTGACTGCTCCACATTTATTACTGACTGTATCACATTTATTACTGACTACATCACATTTATTACTGACTTCATCACATTTATTACTGACTGCTCCACATTTATTACTGACTGCACCACATTTATTACTGACTGCATCACATTTATTACTGACTGCACCACATTTATTACTGACTACATCACATTTATTACTGACTACATCACATTTATTACTGACTGCACCACATTTATTACTGACTACATCACATTTATTACTGACTACACCACATTTATTACTGACTGCACCACATTTATTACTGACTGTATCACATTTATTACTGACTGCATCACATTTATTACTGACTGCATCACATTTATTACTGACTGCATCACATTTATTACTGACTGCTCCACATTTATTACTGACTGTATCACATTTATTACTGACTGCATCACATTTATTACTGACTACATCACATTTATTACTGACTGCTCCCCATTTATTACTGACTGCATCACATTTATTACTGACTGCTCCACATTTATTACTGACTGCACCACATTTATTACTGACTACATCACATTTATTACTGACTGTATCACATTTATTACTGACTGCATCACATTTATTACTGACTGCACCACATTTATTACTGACTGCTCCACATTTATTACTGACTGCATCACATTTATTACTGACTGCTCCACATTTATTACTGACTGCATCACATTTATTACTGACTGTATCACATTTATTACTGACTGTATCACATTTATTACTGACTGCTCCACATTTATTACTGACTGTATCACATTTATTACTGACTGCATCACATTTATTACTGACTGCATCACATTTATTACTGACTGCATCACATTTATTACTGACTACATCACATTTATTACTGACTGCATCACATTTATTACTGACTGCTCCACATTTATTACTGACTGCACCACATTTATTACTGACTACATCACATTTATTACTGACTGCTCCACATTTATTACTGACTGCATCACATTTATTACTGACTGCTCCACATTTATTACTGACTGCATCACATTTATTACTGACTGCATCACATTTATTACTGACTACATCACATTTATTACTGACTGTATCACATTTATTACTGACTACATCACATTTATTACTGACTACATCACATTTATTACTGACTGCATTACATTTATTACTGACTGCTCCACATTTATTACTGACTGCATCACATTTATTACTGACTGCATCACATTTATTACTGACTACATCACATTTATTACTGACTGTATCACATTTATTACTGACTACATCACATTTATTACTGACTGCACCACATTTATTACTGACTGCATCACATTTATTACTGACTGCATCACATTTATTACTGACTGCTCCACATTTATTACTGACTACATCACATTTATTACTGACTGCATCACATTTATTACTGACTGTATCACATTTATTACTGACTGCATCACATTTATTACTGACTGCACCACATTTATTACTGACTGTATCACATTTATTACTGACTGCTCCACATTTATTACTGACTGCATCACATTTATTACTGACTGTACCACATTTATTACTGACTGCATCACATTTATTACTGACTGCATCACATTTATTACTGACTGTATCACATTTATTACTGACTGCATCACATTTATTACTGACTGTATCACATTTATTACTGACTACATCACATTTATTACTGACTGTACCACATTTATTACTGACTGTACCACATTTATTACTGACTGCTCCACATTTATTACTGACTGCATCACATTTATTACTGACTACATCACATTTATTACTGACTGCATCACATTTATTACTGACTACATCACATTTATTACTGACTGCACCACATTTATTACTGACTGTATCACATTTATTAATGACTGCATCACATTTATTACTGACTGCACCACATTTATTACTGACTGCACCACATTTATTACTGACTGCATCACATTTATTACTGACTGCATCACATTTATTACTGACTGCACCACATTTATTACTGACTGTATCACATTTATTACTGACTGCATCACATTTATTACTGACTGTATCACATTTATTACTGACTGTATCACATTTATTACTGACTGTATCACATTTATTACTGACTGCTCCACATTTATTACTGACTGCACCACATTTATTACCGACTGTATCACATTTATTACCGACTGTATCACATTTATTACTGACTGCTCCACATTTATTACTGACTACATCACATTTATTACTGACTGCATCACATTTATTACTGACTGCTCCACATTTATTACTGACTGCTCCACATTTATTACTGACTGCATCACATTTATAACTGACTGTATCACATTTATTACAGACTGCTCCACATTTATTACTGACTGTATCACATTTATTACTGACTGCATCACATTTATTACTGACTGCATCACATTTATTACTGACTGCTCCACATTTATTACTGACTGCATCACATTTATTACTGACTGCATCACATTTATTACTGACTGCTCCACATTTATTACTGACTGCATCACATTTATTACTGACTGCTCCACATTTATTACTGACTGCACCACATTTATTACTGACTGCTCCACATTTATTACTGACTACATCACATTTATTACTGATTGCTCCACATTTATTACTGACTGCTTCACATTTATTACTGACTGTATCACATTTATTACCGACTGCATCACATTTATTACTGACTGAATCACATTTATTACTGACTGCATCACATTTATTACTGACTACATCACATTTATTACTGACTGTATCACATTTATTACTGACTGCTCCACATTTATTACTGACTGTATCACATTTATTACTGACTGCATCACATTTATTACTGACTGCATCACATTTATTACTGACTGTATCACATTTATTACCGACTGCATCACATTTATTACTGACTGCACCACATTTATTACTGACTGCTCCACATTTATTACTGACTGTATCACATTTATTACCGACTGTATCACATTTATTACTGACTGCTCCACATTTATTACTGACTGTATCACATTTATTACTGACTACAACACATTTATTACTGACTGCATCACATTTATTACTGACTGTATCACATTTATTACTGACTGCACCACATTTATTTCTGAATGTATCACATTTATTACTCACTACTCCACATTTATTACTGACTGTATCACATTTATTACTGACTGCTCCACATTTATTACTGACTGCTCCACATTTATTACTGACTGCATCACATTTATTACTGACTGCTCCACATTTATTACTGACTGCACCACATTTATTACTGACTACATCACATTTATTACTGACTGCTCCACATTTATTACTGACTGCTCCACATTTATTACTGACTGCATCACATTTATTACTGACTGCACCACATTTATTACTGACTGCATCACATTTATTACTGACTGCACCACATTTATTACTGACTGTATCACATTTATTACTGACTGCATCACATTTATTACTGACTACATCACATTTATTACTGACTGCATCACATTTATTACTGACTGCTCCACATTTATTACTGACTGCATCACATTTATTACTGACTGCTCCACATTTATTACTGACTTCATCACATTTATTACTGACTGCTCCACATTTATTACTGACTGCACCACATTTATTACTGACTGCATCACATTTATTACTGACTGCACCACATTTATTACTGACTACATCACATTTATTACTGACTACATCACATTTATTACTGACTGCACCACATTTATTACTGACTGCTCCACATTTATTACTGACTGCATCACATTTATTACTGACTACATCACATTTATTACTGACTACACCACATTTATTACTGACTGCACCACATTTATTACTGACTGTATCACATTTATTACTGACTGCATCACATTTATTACTGACTGCATCACATTTATTACTGACTGCATCACATTTATTACTGACTGCTCCACATTTATTACTGACTGCACCACATTTATTACTGACTACATCACATTTATTACTGACTGCATCACATTTATTACTGACTACATCACATTTATTACTGACTGCATCACATTTATTACTGACTGCTCCACATTTATTACTGACTGCATCACATTTATTACTGACTACATCACATTTATTACTGACTGCATCACATTTATTACTGACTGCTCCACATTTATTACTGACTGCACCACATTTATTACTGACTACATCACATTTATTACTGACTGCTCCACATTTATTACTGACTGCATCACATTTATTACTGACTGCTCCACATTTATTACTGACTGCATCACATTTATTACTGACTGCATCACATTTATTACTGACTACATCACATTTATTACTGACTGTATCACATTTATTACTGACTACATCACATTTATTACTGACTGTATCACATTTATTACTGACTGCATCACATTTATTACTGACTGCATCACATTTATTACTGACTACATCACATTTATTACTGACTGCTCCACATTTATTACTGACTACATCACATTTATTACTGACTACATCACATTTATTACTGACTGCATCACATTTATTACTGACTGAATCACATTTATTACTGACTGCTCCACATTTATTACTGACTGTATCACATTTATTACTGACTGCTCCACATTTATTACTGACTGCTCCACATTTATTACTGACTGTATCACATTTATTACTGACTGCATCACATTTATTACTGACTGTATCACATTTATTACTGACTGCTCCACATTTATTACTGACTACATCACATTTATTACTGACTGCATCACATTTATTACTGACTGCACCACATTTATTACTGACTGCATCACATTTATTACTGACTGCTCCACATTTATTACTGACTGTATCACATTTATTACTGACTGTATCACATTTATTACTGACTGCTCCACATTTATTACTGACTGTATCACATTTATTACTGACTGCATCACATTTATTACTGACTGCTCCACATTTATTACTGACTGCATCACATTTATTACTGACTGTATTACATTTATTACTGACTGCTCCACATTTATTACTGACTGCTCCACATTTATTACTGACTGTATCACATTTATTACTGACTGCTCCACATTTATTACTGACTGCTCCACATTTATTACTGACTGCTCCACATTTATTACTGACTGTATCACATTTATTACTGACTGCATCACATTTATTACTGACTGCTCCACATTTATTACTGACTGCACCACATTTATTACTGACTGCTCCACATTTATTACTGACTGCATCACATTTATTACTGACTGCTCCACATTTATTACTGACTGCATCACATTTATTACTGACTACATCACATTTATTACTGACTGCATCACATTTATTACTGACTGCATCACATTTATTACTGACTGCACCACATTTATTACTGACTGCACTACATTTATTACTGACTGTATCACATTTATTACTGACTGCATCACATTTATTACTGACTGCATCACATTTATTACTGACTGCATCACATTTATTACTGACTGCACCACATTTATTACTGACTACATCACATTTATTACTGACTGCATCACATTTATTACTGACTGTATCACATTTATTACTGACTGCTCCACATTTATTACTGACTGCACTACATTTATTACTGACTGTATCACATTTATTACTGACTGCACCACATTTATTACTGACTGTATCACATTTATTACTGACTGCATCACATTTATTACTGACTGCATCACATTTATTACTGACTGCATCACATTTATTACTGACTGCACCACATTTATTACTGACTACATCACATTTATTACTGACTGCATCACATTTATTACTGACTGTATCACATTTATTACTGACTGCACCACATTTATTACTGACTGCACTACATTTATTACTGACTGTATCACATTTATTACTGACTGCACCACATTTATTACTGACTGTATCACATTTATTACTGACTGCATCACATTTATTACTGACTGCATCACATTTATTACTGACTGCATCACATTTATTACTGACTGCACCACATTTATTACTGACTACATCACATTTATTACTGACTGCATCACATTTATTACTGACTGTATCACATTTATTACTGACTGCTCCACATTTATTACTGACTACATCACATTTATTACTGACTGTATCACATTTATTACTGACTGCTCCACATTTATTACTGACTGCTCCACATTTATTACGGCGCTCTCTCTATGATTAGACGTCACACGGCGCTCTCTCTATGATTAGACGTCACACGGCGCTCTCTCTATGATTAGACATCACACGGCGCTCTCTCTATGATTAGATGTCACACGGCGCTCTCTCTACGATTAGACGTCACACGGCGCTCTCTCTACGATTAGACGTCACACGGCGCTCTCTCTATGATTAGACGTCACACGGCGCTCTCTCTATGATTAGACGTCATACGGCGCTCTCTCTATCATTAGATGTCACGCGGCGCTCTCTCTATGATTAGACGTCATACGGCGCTCTCTCTATCATTAGACGTCACACGGCGCTCTCTCTATCATTAGACGTCACACGGCGCTCTCTCTGTGATTAGACGTCACACGGCGCTCTTTCTATCATTAGACGTCACACGGCGCTCTCTCTATGATTAGACGTCACACGGCGCTCTCTCTATGATTAGACGTCACACAGCGCTCTCTCTATGATTAGACGTCATACGGCGCTCTCTCTATCATTAGACGTCACACGGCGCTCTCTCTATCATTAGACGTCACACGGCGCTCTCTCTGTGATTAGACGTCACACGGCGCTCTTTCTATCATTAGACGTCACACGGCGCTCTTTCTATCATTAGACGTCACACGGCGCTCTCTCTATCATTAGACGTCACACGGCGCTCTCTCTGTGATTAGACGTCACACGGCGCTCTTTCTATCATTAGACGTCACACGGCGCTCTCTCTGTGATTAGACGTCACACGGCGCTCTCTCTATGATTAGATGGCACACGGCGCTCTCTCTATGATTAGATGTCACACGGCGCTCTATCATTAGACGTCACACGGCGCTCTCTCTATCATTAGACGTCACACGGCGCTCTCTCTATCATTAGACGTCACACTGTGCTCTTTGATTAGACGTCACACGGCGCTCTTTCTATGATTAGATGTCACACGGCGCTCTCTCTATGATTAGATGTCACGTGACGCTCTCTCTATGATTAGATGTCACACGGCGCTCTCTGTGATTAGACGTCATACGGCGCTCTCTATCATTAGACGTCACACGGCGCTCTCTCTATCATTAGACGTCACACGGCGCTCTTTCTATCATTAGACGTCACACGGCGCTCTTTGTGATTAGACGTCATACGGCGCTCTCTCTGTGATTAGACGTCAGACGGCGCTCTCTTTGTGATCAGACGTCACACGGCGCTCTCTCTATCATTAGACGTCACACGGCGCTCTCTCTATCATTAGACGTCACACTGTGCTCTTTGATTAGACGTCACACGGCGCTCTTTCTATCATTAGACGTCACACAGCGCTCTCTCTATGATTAGATGTCACACGGCGCTCTCTCTATGATTAGATGTCACACGGCGCTCTCTCTATGATTAGATGTCACACGGCGCTCTCTGTGATTAGACGTCATACGGCGCTCTCTATCATTAGACGTCACACGGCGCTCTCTCTATGATTAGACGTCACACGGCGCTCTTTCTATGATTAGACGTCACACGGCGCTCTTTCTATCATTAGACGTCACACGGCGCTCTCTCTATGATTAGAAGTCACACGGCGCTCTATGATTAGATGTCACACGGTGCTCTCTCTATGATTAGATGTCACACGGCGCTCTATGATTAGATGTCACACGGCGCTCTCTCTATGATTAGATGTCACACGGCGCTCTCTGTGATTAGACGTCATACGGCGCTCTCTATCATTAGACGTCACACGGCGCTCTCTCTATGATTAGACGTCACACGGCGCTCTCTCTATGATTAGACGTCACACGGCGCTCTTTCTATCATTAGACGTCACACGGCGCTCTTTCTATCATTAGACGTCACACGGCTCTTTGTGATCAGACGTCACACGGCGCTCTCTCTACGATTAGACGTCACGCGACGCTCTCTCTACGATTAGACGTCACGTAGCGCTCTCTCTGTGATTAGACGTCATACGGCGCTCTCTCTATGATAAGACGTCACACTGTGCTCTTTGATTAGACGTCACGCGGCGCTCTCTCTACGATTAGACGTGATGCGGCGCTCTCTCTACGATTGGACGTCACGTGACGCTCTCTCTGTGATTAGACGTCATATGGCGCTCTCTCTATCATTAGATGTCACGCAGCGCTCTCTCTACGATTAGACGTCACGCGGCGCTCTCTCTACGATTAGACGTCACGCGGCGCTCTCTCTATGATTAGACGTCACGCGGCGCTCTCTCTACGATTAGACGTCACGCGGTGCTCTCTCTATGATTAGACGTCACGCGGCGCTCTCTCTACGATTGGACGTCACGTGACGCTCTCTCTGTGATTAGACGTCATACGGCACTCTCTCTATGATTAGACGTCACACGTCGCTCTCTCTATCATTAGATGTCACGCAGCGCTCTCTCTACGATTAGACGTCACGCGGCGCTCTCTCTATCATTAGATGTCACGCAGCGCTCTCTCTATCATTAGATGTCACGCAGCGCTCTCTCTACGATTAGACGTCACGCGGCGCTCTCTCTACGATTAGACGTCACGCGGCGCTCTCTCTACGATTAGACGTCACGCGGCGCTCTCTCTACGATTAGACGTCACGCGGCGCTCTCTCTATGATTAGACGTCACGCGGCGCTCTCTCTACGATTGGACGTCACGTGACGCTCTCTCTGTGATTAGACGTCATACGGCGCTCTCTCTATCATTAGACGACATGCGGCGCTCTCTCTATCATTAGATGTCACGCGGCGCTCTCTCTATCATTAGATGTCACGCGGCGCTCTCTCTACGATTAGACGTCACGCGGCGCTCTCTCTACGATTGGACGTCACGTGACGCTCTCTCTGTGATTAGACGTCATACGGCTCTCTCTCTATCATTAGATCTCACACGGCTCTCTCTCTATTATTAGATGTCACACGGCGCTCTCTCTATTATTAGATGTCACACGGCGCTCTCTCTATTATTAGACGTCACACGGCGCTCTCTCTGTGATTGCGCTGCACACTATCTCATTAGACAGTCTCTCTTCTGGGCCTGATCTCTGTGTTGTGCCCTGTGTCCTCCCTGATCTTGGCTCCTCACTACGTGACCCTCCCCTGTGTGACAGCTCTCAGCCGCCCTCTCATTAGACTGCTCCTCCCAGTCTCTGCCCTCTCATTAGACTGCTCCTCCCAGTCTCTGCCCTCTCATTAGACTGCTCCTCCCAGTCTCTGCCCTCTCATTAGACTGCTCCTCCCAGTCTCTGCCCTCTCATTAGACTGCTCCTCTCAGTCTCTGCCCTCTCATTAGACTGCTCCTCCCAGTCTCTGCCCTCTCATTAGACTGCTCCTCTCAGTCTCTGCCCTCTCATTAGACTGCTCCTCCCAGTCTCTGCCCTCTCGTCCTCCTCCTTGTGCTTCTTCCTGATCTTTGCAGAACTTTTGCTTTCTTGTGTTGTATGAGTCTCCATGTCCCGGTGTCCCTGGAGGCGCGTGCGGTGCCCCCTGTGTGCCAGGAGCTCACTCTGACCTTCGCCTGACAGGTGCCACTCACCCAGCGGGGAGGAGAAGGGGCGCAGCTGCTGCAGCCTTCTTTCCTTTACACCTTGTGCCCGTCTCTCTGCCTGCAGATCCGCTGCTCGTGTCTCTTGTGCTTGTAAGAAGTGTCTCACCCTTCCCACTTACCTGCCGGCGGATCTCCCCTCACACCCCTGGTAACTGCCCAGGGGCTCCCTGCGCCCTCCTGTCTGGCTCCCTGCGCCCCTCCTGTCTGGCTCCCTGCGCCCTCCTGTCTGGCTCCCTGCGCCCCTCCTGTCTGGCTCCCTGCGTCCCTCCTGTCTGGCTCCCTGCGTCCCTCTTGTCTGGCTCCCTGCGTCCCTCTTGTCTGGCTCCCTGCGTCCCTCCTGTCTGGCTCCCTGCGTCCTCCTGTCTGGCTACCTGCGTCCCTCCTGACTGGCTCCCTGCGCCCTCCTGTCTGGCTCCCTGCACCCTCCTGTCTGGCTCCCTGCGTCCCTCTTGTCTGGCTCCCTGCCTCCCTCTTGTCTGGCTCCCTGCCTCCCTCTTGTCTGGCTCCCTGCCTCCCTCTTGTCTGGCTCCCTGCCTCCCTCTTGTCTGGCTCCCTGCGCCCTCCTGATTGGCTCCCTGCCTCCCTCCTGTCTGGCTCCCTGCGTCGCTTCTCTCTGACTCCCAGCGTTCCTCCTCTCTGACTCCCTGCGTCCCTCCTCTCTGACTCCTTGTGTCCCTCCTCTCTGACTCCTTGCGTCCCTCCTCTCTGACTCCTTGCGTCCCTCCTCTCTGACTCCTTGCGTCCCTCCTCTCTGACTCCTTGCGTCCCTCCTGCCTGACTCCTTGCGTCCCTCCTGCCTGACTCCCTGCGTTCCTCTTGCCTCGCTCCCTGCGTTGCTCCTCTCTGACTCCTTGCATCCCTCCTGCCTGACTACCTGCGTTCCTCTTGCCTCGCTCCCTGCGTTGCTCCTCTCTGACTCCTTGCATCCCTCCTGCCTGACTCCCTGCGTTCCTCTTGCCTCGCTCCCTGCGTTGCTCCTCTCTGACTCCTTGCATCCCTCCTGCCTGACTACCTGCGTTCCTCTTGCCTCGCTCCCTGCGCTGCTCCTCTCTGACTCCTTGCATCCCTCCTGCCTGGCTCCCTGCACCTCCCACTGTCTGGGGATCCAGGTCTCGAGATGGACCTGTGCTGGCTGTTCTTGTACACCATGATCATCCTTGTCCCCTTTCTTCTCATGCAAATAAGCAGCACCTTTAAATTCCACTTTAAAATCTTCTCTTATTGCGTCCTGTGCCTTACGCTGTCTGCGCTGGCAGCGCCCGTGTGCCTGCTGAAAAATGGAGGGCGGACGGTGGACAATATGAGGTGAGCAGTGAGTATAATAACCTATAACTACACATCTGAGCTTCATGATAATCAGGCCACTGGGTGGCGCCATAGTGTATATCACAAGTTATACATTTATAACGACTCTTACTTCATGTCACATGGTGACAGATCTCTCCTCAGCGCTGTACACGGTGACAGATCTCTCCTCAGCGCTGTACACGGTGACAGATCTCTCCTCAGCGCTGTACACGGTGACAGATCTCTCCTCAGCGCTGTACACGGTGACAGATCTCTCCTCAGCGCTGTACACGGTGACAGATCTCTCCTCAGCGCTGTACACGGTGACAGATCTCTCCTCAGCGCTGTACACGGTGACAGATCTCTCCTCAGCGCTGTACACGGTGACAGATCTCTCCTCAGCGCTGTACACGGTGACAGATCTCTCCTCAGCGCTGTACACGGTGACAGATCTCTCCTCAGCGCTGTACACGGTGACAGATCTCTCCTCAGCGCTGTACACGGTGACAGATCTCTCCACAGCGCTGTACACGGTGACAGATCTCTCCTCAGCGCTGTACACGGTGACAGATCTCTCCTCAGCGCTGTACACGGTGACAGATCTCTCCTCAGCGCTGTACACGGTGACAGATCTCTCCTCAGCGCTGTACACGGTGACAGATCTCTCCTCAGCGCTGTACACGGTGACAGATCTCTCCTCAGCGCTGTACACGGTGACAGATCTCTCCTCAGCGCTGTACACGGTGACAGATCTCTCCTCAGCGCTGTACACGGTGACAGATCTCTCCTCAGCGCTGTACACGGTGACAGATCTCTCCTCAGCGCTGTACACGGTGACAGATCTCTCCTCAGCGCTGTACACGGTGACAGATCTCTCCTCAGCGCTGTACACGGTGACAGATCTCTCCTCAGCGCTGTACACGGTGACAGATCTCTCCACAGCGCTGTACACGGTGACAGATCTCTCCTCAGCGCTGTACACGGTGACAGATCTCTCCTCAGCGCTGTACACGGTGACAGATCTCTCCTCAGCGCTGTACACGGTGACAGATCTCTCCTCAGCGCTGTACACGGTGACAGATCTCTCCTCAGCGCTGTACACGGTGACAGATCTCTCCTCAGCGCTGTACACGGTGACAGATCTCTCCTCAGCGCTGTATATGGTGGCTGATCTCGGGGAGGCACTAAAATTGTGCCTCCGATATCCTGCATGTGTCGCTTCACCGCTCAGGTCCCTGGAGTTCACCTTCTTCTTCCTGGTGCATGTAAGTGCATTGTCCATGTATAATGCGCTGTGCGGGGAGGCACTAAGATCCTGCACCCGATATCCTGCATGTGTCGCTACCCCGCTCAGGTCCCCGGAGTTCACCTTCTTCTTCCTGGTGCATGTAAGTGCATTGTCCGTGTATAATGTGCTGTGCGGGGAGTCACTAAGATCCTGCGCCCGATATCCTGCATGTGTCGCTTCCCCGCTCAGGTCCCCGGAGTTCTCCTTCTTCTTCCTGGTGCATGTAAGTGCATTGTCCGTGTATAATGCGCTGTGCGGGGAGTCACTAAGATCCTACGCCTGATATCCTGCACGTGTCACTTCCCCGCTCAGGTCCCTGGAGTTCACCTTCTTCTTCCTGGTGCATGCAAGTGCATTGTCTGTGTATAATGCGCTGTGCGGGGAGTCACTAAGATCCTGCGCCCGATATCCTGCATGTGTCACTTCCCCGCTCAGGTCCCCGGAGTTCACCTTCTTCTTCCTGGTGCATGTAAGTGCATTGTCCGTGTATAATACGCTGTGCGGGGAGTCACTAAGATCCTGCGCCCGATATCCTGCATGTGTCGCTTCCCCGCTCAGGTCCCCGGAGTTCACCTTCTTCTTCCTGGTGCATGTAAGTGCATTGTCCGTGTATAATGCGCTGTGCGGGGAGTCACTAAGATCCTACGCCTGATATCCTGCATGTGTCACTTCCCCGCTCAGGTCCCTGGAGTTCACCTTCTTCTTCCTGGTGCATGTAAGTGCATTGTCTGTGTATAATGCGCTGTGCGGGGAGTCACTAAGATCCTGCGCCCGATATCCTGCATGTGTCACTTCCCCGCTCAGGTCCCCGGAGTTCACCTTCTTCTTCCTAGTGCATGTAAGTGCATTGTCCATGTATAATGCGCTGTGCGGGGAGTCACTAAGATCCTGCGCCCGATATCCTGCATGTGTCACTTCCCCGCTCAGGTCCCTGGAGTTCACCTTCTTCTTCCTGGTGCATGTAAGTGCATTGTCCGTGTATAATGCGCTGTGCGGGGAGTCACTAAGATCCTGCGCCCGATATCCTGCATGTGTCGCTTCCCTGCTCAGGTCCCTGGAGTTCACCTTCTTCCTGGTGCATGTAAGTGCATTGTCCGTGTATAATGCGCTGTGCGGGGAGTCACTAAGATCCTGCGCCCGATATCCTGCATGTGTCGCTTCCCCCGCTCAGGTCCCTGGAGTTCACCTTCTTCTTTCTGGTGCATGTAAGTGCATTGTCCGTGTATAATGCACTGTGCGGGGAGTCACTAAAATCCTGCGCCTGATATCCTGCATGTGTCACTTCCCCGTTCAGGTCCCCGGAGTTCACCTTCTTCTTCCTGGTGCATGTAAGTGCATTGTCCATGTATAATGCGCTGTGCAGGGAGTCACTAAGATCCTGCGCCCGATATCCTGCATGGGTCGCTTCCCCGCTCAGGTCCCAGGAGTTCACCTTCTTCTTCCTGGTGCATGTAAGTGCATTGTCCGTGTATAATGCGCTGTGCGGGGAGTCAATAAGATCGTGCGCCCGATATCCTGCATGTGTCGCTTCCCCGCTCAGGTCCCTGGAGTTCACCTTCTTCTTCCTGGTGCATGTAAGTGCATTGTCCGTGTATAATGCGCTGTGCGGGGAGTCACTAAGACCCTGCGCCTGATATCCTGCAAGTGTCACTTCCCCGCTCAGGTCCCAGGAGTTCACCTTCTTCTTCCTGGTGCATGTAAGTGCATTGTCCGTGTATAATGCGCTGTGCGGGGAGTCACTAAGATCCTGCGCCCGATATCCTGCATGTGTCACTTCCCCGCTCAGGTCCCTGGAGTTCACCTTCTTCTTCCTGGTGCATGTAAGTGCATTGTCCGTGTATAATGCGCTGTGCGGGGAGTCACTAAGATCCTGCGCCCGATATCCTGCATGTGTCACTTCCCCGCTCAGGTCCCCGGAGTTCACCTTCTTCTTCCTGGTGCATGTAAGTGCATTGTCCGTGTATAATGCGCTGTGCGGGGAGTCACTAAGATCCTGCGCCCGATATCCTGCATGTGTCGCTTCCCCCGCTCAGGTCCCTGGAGTTCACCTTCTTCTTTCTGGTGCATGTAAGTGCATTGTCCGTGTATAATGCACTGTGCGGGGAGTCACTAAAATCCTGCGCCTGATATCCTGCATGTGTCACTTCCCCGTTCAGGTCCCCGGAGTTCACCTTCTTCTTCCTGGTGCATGTAAGTGCATTGTCCATGTATAATGCGCTGTGCAGGGAGTCACTAAGATCCTGCGCCCGATATCCTGCATGGGTCGCTTCCCCGCTCAGGTCCCAGGAGTTCACCTTCTTCTTCCTGGTGCATGTAAGTGCATTGTCCGTGTATAATGCGCTGTGCGGGGAGTCAATAAGATCGTGCGCCCGATATCCTGCATGTGTCGCTTCCCCGCTCAGGTCCCTGGAGTTCACCTTCTTCTTCCTGGTGCATGTAAGTGCATTGTCCGTGTATAATGCGCTGTGCGGGGAGTCACTAAGACCCTGCGCCTGATATCCTGCAAGTGTCACTTCCCCGCTCAGGTCCCAGGAGTTCACCTTCTTCTTCCTGGTGCATGTAAGTGCATTGTCCGTGTATAATGCGCTGTGCGGGGAGTCACTAAGATCCTGCGCCCGATATCCTGCATGTGTCACTTCCCCGCTCAGGTCCCTGGAGTTCACCTTCTTCTTCCTGGTGCATGTAAGTGCATTGTCCGTGTATAATGCGCTGTGCGGGGAGTCACTAAGATCCTGCGCCCGATATCCTGCATGTGTCGCTTCCCCCGCTCAGGTCCCTGGAGTTCACCTTCTTCTTCCTGGTGCATGTAAGTGCATTGTCCGTGTATAATGCGCTGTGCGGGGAGTCACTAAGATCCTGCGCCCGATATCCTGCATGTGTCGCTTCCCTGCTCAGGTCCCTGGAGTTCACCTTCTTCCTGGTGCATGTAAGTGCATTGTCCGTGTATAATGCGCTGTGCGGGGAGTCACTAAGATCCTGCGCCCGATATCCTGCATGTGTCGCTTCCCCCGCTCAGGTCCCTGGAGTTCACCTTCTTCTTTCTGGTGCATGTAAGTGCATTGTCCGTGTATAATGCACTGTGCGGGGAGTCACTAAAATCCTGCGCCTGATATCCTGCATGTGTCACTTCCCCGTTCAGGTCCCCGGAGTTCACCTTCTTCTTCCTGGTGCATGTAAGTGCATTGTCCATGTATAATGCGCTGTGCAGGGAGTCACTAAGATCCTGCGCCCGATATCCTGCATGGGTCGCTTCCCCGCTCAGGTCCCAGGAGTTCACCTTCTTCTTCCTGGTGCATGTAAGTGCATTGTCCGTGTATAATGCGCTGTGCGGGGAGTCAATAAGATCGTGCGCCCGATATCCTGCATGTGTCGCTTCCCCGCTCAGGTCCCTGGAGTTCACCTTCTTCTTCCTGGTGCATGTAAGTGCATTGTCCGTGTATAATGCGCTGTGCGGGGAGTCACTAAGACCCTGCGCCTGATATCCTGCAAGTGTCACTTCCCCGCTCAGGTCCCAGGAGTTCACCTTCTTCTTCCTGGTGCATGTAAGTGCATTGTCCGTGTATAATGCGCTGTGCGGGGAGTCACTAAGATCCTGCGCCCGATATCCTGCATGTGTCACTTCCCCGCTCAGGTCCCTGGAGTTCACCTTCTTCTTCCTGGTGCATGTAAGTGCATTGTCCGTGTATAATGCGCTGTGCGGGGAGTCACTAAGATCCTGCGCCCGATATCCTGCATGTGTCGCTTCCCCCGCTCAGGTCCCTGGAGTTCACCTTCTTCTTCCTGGTGCATGTAAGTGCATTGTCCGTGTATAATGGGCTGTGCGAGGAGTCACTAAGATCCTGCACCCGATATCCTGCATGTGTCGCTTCCCCGCTCAGGTCCCGGAGTTCACCTTCTTCTTCCTGGTGCATGTAAGTGCATTGTCCGTGTATAATGCGCTGTGCGGGGAGTCACTAAGATCCTGCCCCGATATCCTGCATGTGTAGCTTCCCCGCTCAGGTCCCCGGAGTTCCACTTCTTCTTCCTGGTGCATGTAAGTGCATTGTCCGTGTATAATGTGCTGTGCGGGGAGTCACTAAGATCGTGCACCCGATATCCTGCATGTGTCGCTTCCCCGCTCAGGTCCCCGGAGTTCACCTTCTTCTTCCTGGTGCATGTAAGTGCATTGTCCGTGTATAATGCGCTGTGCGGGGAGTCACTAAGATCGTGCGCCCGATATCCTGCATGTGTCTCTTCCCTGCTCAGGTCCCCGGAGTTCACCTTCTTCTTCCTGGTGCATGTAAGTGCATTGTCCGTGTATAATGCACTGTGCGGGGAGTCACTAAGATCGTGCGCCCGATATCCTGCATGTGTCACTTCCCCGCTCAGGTCCCCGGAGTTCACCTTCTTCTTCCTGGTGCATGTAAGTGCATTGTCCGTGTATAATGCGCTGTGCGGGGAGTCACTAAGACCCTGCGCCTGATATCCTGCAAGTGTCACTTCCCCGCTCAGGTCCCAGGAGTTCACCTTCTTCTTCCTGGTGCATGTAAGTGCATTGTCCGTGTATAATGCGCTGTGCGGGGAGTCACTAAGATCGTGCACCCGATATCCTGCATGTGCCGCTTCCCCGCTCAGGTCCCCGGAGTTCACCTTCTTCTTCCTGGTGCATGTAAGTGCATTGTCCGTGTATAATGCGCTGTGCGGGGAGTCACTAAGATCCTGCGCCCGGTATCCTGCATGTGTCGCTTCCCCGCTCAGGTCCCCGGAGTTCACCTTCTTCTTCCTGGTGCATGTAAGTGCATTGCCCGTGTATAATGCGCTGTGCGGGGAGTCACTAAGATCGTGCGCCCGATATCCTGCATGTGTCGCTTCCCCGCTCAGGTCCCTGGAGTTCACCTTCTTCTTCCTGGTGCATGTAAGTGCATTGTCTGTGTATAATGTGCTGTGCGGGGAGTCACTAAGATCCTGCGCCTGATATCCTGCATGTGTCGCTTCCCCGCTGAGGTCCCCGGAGTTCACCTTCTTCTTCCTGGTGCATGTATGTGCATTGTCCGTGTATAATGCGCTGTGCGGGGAGTCACTAAGATCCTGCGCCCGATATCCTGCATGTGTCGCTTCCCTGCTCAGGTCCCAGGAGTTCACCTTCTTTGCGGTGCATGTCGGGAAACCCAGCGAAAATGGCCGCGGGTCCCATAGTAAATAAGCCTATGGGACTGCACATAGTACACAGGACCCTGCACATAGTACACAGGACCCTGCACATAGTACATAGGACCCTGCACATACTACACCTCCTGCACACAGTACACCCTGCACATAGTACACAGGACACCCTGCACATAGTACACAGGACACCCTGCACATAGTACACAGGACACCCTGCACATAGTACACAGGACACCCTGCACATAGTACACAGGACACCCTGCACATAGTACACAGGACACCCTGCACACAGTACACAGGACCCCTGCACATAGCACACAGGACACTGCACATAGTACACACTGCACATAGTACACTGGACCCTGCACATAGTACACAGGACACTGCACATAGTACACAGGACCCTGCACATAGTACACATGACCCTGCACATAGTACACATGACCCTGCACATAGCACACAGGACCCTGCACATAGTACACAGGACCCCTGCACATAGTACACAGGACCCTGCACATAGTACACAGGACCCTGCACATAGTACACATGACCCTGCACATAGTACACATGACCCTGCACATAGCACACAGGACCCTGCACATAGTACACAGGACCCCTGCACATAGTACACAGGACACTGCACATAGTACACAGGACCCTGCACATAGTCCACACTGCACATAGTACACAGGACCCTGCACATAGTACACTGGACCCTGCACATAGTACACAGGACACCTGCACATAGTACACACTGCACATAGTACAAAGGACCCTGCACATAGTACACAGGACCCCTGCACATAGTACACAGGACCCTGCACATAGTACACAGGACCCCTGCACATAGTACACAGGACCCCTGCACATAGTCCACACTGCACATAGTACACAGGACCCCTGCACATAGTACACAGGACACTGCACATAGTACACAGGACCCTGCACATAGTACACAGGACACTGCACATAGTACACAGGACACTGCACATAGTACACACTGCATATAGTACACAGGACACTGCACATAGTACACAGGACCCCTGCACATAGTACACAGGACACTGCACATAGTACACAGGACACTGCACATAGTACACAGGACACCTGCACATAGTACACACTGCACATAGTACAAAGGACCCTGCACATAGTACACAGGACCCTGCACATGGTACACAGGACCCTGCACATGGTACACAGGACACTGCACATAGTACACAGGACCCCTGCACATAGTACACAGGAGCCTGCACATAGTACACAGGACACTGCACATAGTACACAGGAGCCTGCACATAGTACACAGGACACTGCACATAGTACACAGGACACTGCACATAGTACACACCCTGCACATAGTACACAGGACACTGCACATAGTACACAGGACCCCTGCACATAGTACACAGGAGCCTGCACATAGTACACAGGACACTGCACATAGTACACAGGAGCCTGCACATAGTACACAGGACACTGCACATAGTACACAGGACACTGCACATAGTACACACCCTGCACATAGTACACAGGACACTGCACATAGTACACACTGCACATAGTACACAGGAGCCTGCACATAGTACACAGGACACTGCACATAGTACACAGGACCCTGCACATAGTACACAGGACACTGCACATAGTACACACTGCACATAGTACACACTGCACATAGTACACAGGACCCCTGCACATAGTACACAGGACCCTGCACATAGTACACAGGACCCTGCACATAGCACACAGGACACTGCACATAGTACACACTGCACATAGTACACAGGACCCTACACATAGTACACACTGCACATAGTACACACTTCACATAGTACACAGGACCCTGCACATAGTACACAGGACCCTACACATAGTACACACTGCACATAGTACACAGGACACTGCACATAGTACACGGGACCCTGCACATAGTACACAGGACACTGCACATAGTACACAGGACCCTACACATAGTACACACTGCACATAGTACACACTGCACATAGTACACAGGACCCTGCACATAGTACACAGGACCCTACACATAGTACACACTGCACATAGTACACACTGCACATAGTACACAGGACCCTGCACATAGTACACAGGACCCCTGCACATAGTACACAGGACACCCTGCACATAGCACACAGGACCCTGCACATAGTACACAGGCCCCTGTACATAGTACACGGGACACTGCACATAGTACACACTGTACATAGTACACAGGACCCCTGCACATAGTACACAGGACCCCTGCACATAGTACACAGGACACTGCACATAGTACACACTGCACATAGTACACAGGACCCCTGCACATAGTACACAGGACCCCTGCACATAGTACACACTGCACATAGTACACACTGCACATAGTACACACTGCACATAGTACACAGGACACTGCACATAGTACACAGGACCCTGCACATAGTACACACTGCACAAAGTACACACTGCACATAGTACACAGGACACCCTGCACATAGTACACAAGACCCTACACATAGTACACACTACACGTAGTACACGGGACACTGCACATAGTACACACTGCACATAGTACGCAGGACCCCTGCACATAGTACACAGGACACTGCACATAGTACACAGGACCCTACACATAGTACACACTGCACATAGTACACAGGACACTGCACATAGTACACACCCTGCACATAGTACACAGGACACTGCACATAGTACACAGGACACTGCACATAGTACACAGGACCCTGCCCATAGTACACAGGACCCTGCACATAGTACACACTGCACATAGTACACAGGACCCTGCACACAGGATCCTGCACATAGTATACAGGACACTGCACATAGTACACACTGCACATAGTACACAGGACAATGCACATAGTACACACTGCACATAGTACACACTGCACATAGTACACAGGACACTGCACATAGTACACAGGACCCTGTACATAGTACACAGGACCCTGCACATAGTACACACTGCACATAGTACACAGGACCCTGCACATAGTACACCCCCTGCACATAGTACACAGGACACTGCACATAGTACACAGGATCCTGCACATAGTATACAGGACACTGCACATAGTACACACTGCACATAGTACACAGGACACTGCACATAGTACACACTGAACATAGTACACAAGACCCTACACATAGTACACACTACACGTAGTACACGGGACACTGCACATAGTACACACTGCACATAGTACGCAGGACCCCTGCACATAGTACACAGGACACTGCACATAGTACACAGGACCCTACACATAGTACACACTGCACATAGTACACAGGACACTGCACATAGTACAAACTACACATAGTACACAGGACACTGCACATAGTACACACCCTGCACATAGTACACAGGACACTGCACATAGTACACAGGACACTGCACATAGTACACAGGACCCTGCCCATAGTACACAGGACCCTGCACATAGTACACACTGCACATAGTACACAGGACCCTGCACACAGGATCCTGCACATAGTATACAGGACACTGCACATAGTACACACTGCACATAGTACACAGGACACTGCACATAGTACACACTGCACATAGTACACACTGCACATAGTACACAGGACACTGCACATAGTACACAGGACCCTGCACATAGTACACAGGACCCTGTACATAGTACACAGGACCCTGCACATAGTACACACTGCACATAGTACACAGGACCCTGCACATAGTACACCCCCTGCACATAGTACACAGGACACTGCACATAGTACACACTGCACATAGTACACAGGATCCTGCACATAGTATACAGGACCCTGCACATAGTACACAGGACACCCTGCACATAGTACACAGGACACTGCACATAGTACACAGGACCCTGCACATAGTACACAGGACCCTGTACATAGTACACAGGACCCTGCACATAGTACACACTGCACATAGTACACAGGACCCTGCACATAGTACACCCCCTGCACATAGTACACAGGACCCTGCACATAGTACACAGGACACTGCACATAGTACAAACTACACATCGTACACAGGACACTGCACATAGTACACACCCTGCACATAGTACACAGGACACTGCACATAGTACACAGGACACTGCACATAGTACACAGGACACTGCACACAGTACACAGGACCCTGCACATAGAACACCCCCTGCACATAGTACACAGGACCCTGCACATAGTACACAGGACACTGCACATAGTACACAGGACCCCTGCACATAGTACACACAGCACATAGTACACAGGACACTGCACATAGTACACAGGACCCCTGCACATAGTACACAGGACCCTGCACATAGCACACACTGCACATAGTACACAGGACCCCTGCACATAGTACACAGGACCCTGCACATAGTACACAGGACCCTGCACATAGCACACACTGCACATAGTACACAGGACCCCTGCACATAGTACACAGGACACTGCACATAGTACACAGGACCCTGCACATAGTACACAGGACACTGCACACAGTACACAGGAGCCTGCACATAGTACACAGGACCCCTGCACATAGTACACAGGACCCCTGCACATAGCACACAGGACTCTGCACATAGCACACAGGACCCTGCACATAGCACACAGGACACACTGCACATAGTACACAGGACCCTGCACATAGTACACAGGACACTGCACATAGTACACACTGCACATAGTACACAGGACCCCTGCACATAGTACACAGGACCCTGCACATAGCACACACTGCACATAGTACACAGGACCCCTGCACATAGTACACAGGACCCTGCACATAGTACACAGGACCCTGCACATAGTACACACTGCACATAGTACACAGGACCCTGCACATAGTACACAGGACACTGCACATAGTACACAGGACCCTGCACATAGCACACAGGACACTGCACATAGTACACAGGACCCTGCACATAGTACACAGGACCCCCGCACATAGTACGCAGGACACCCTGCACATAGTACACAGGACACTGCACATAGTACACAGGACCCTACACATAGTACACACTGCACATAGTACACACCCCCTGAACATAGTACACAGGACACTGCACATAGTACACAGGACACTGCACATAGTACACAGGTCCTATGGTGGGCCCTGCCTCTCGCCCTGATATGGTGGGCCCTGCCTCTCGCCCCGATATGGTGGGCCCTGCCTCTCGCCCCGATATGGTGGGCCCTGCCTCTCGCCCCGATATGGTGGGCCCTGCCTCTCGCCCCGATATGGTGGGCCCTGCCTCTCGCCCCGATATGGTGGGCCCTGCCTCTCGCCCCAATATGGTGGGCCCTGCCTCTCGCCCCAATATGGTGGGCCCTGCCTCTCGCCCCGATATGGTGGGCCCTGCCTCTCGCCCCAATATGGTGGGCCCTGCCTCTCGCCCCAATATGGTGGGCCCTGCCTCTCGCCCCGATATGGTGGGCCCTGCCTCTCGCCCCGATATGGTGGGCCCTGCCTCTCGCCCCAATATGGTGGGCCCTGCCTCTCGCCCCGATATGGTGGGCCCTGCCTCTCGCCCCGATATGGTGATCGGCGCCTCTCGCCCCGATATAGTGAGGGCCGCCTCTCGCCCAAAGCATCTCCAGAAATCACTTCACAGCTCAAGGAGAGAAAATATTTAAGTCATTTACTGAAGTGATTGGGAAACCTCCTTGTGTCGAGTGTCTGCCCAGGGCAGGGGGTGGAGGGGCCCAAGACGGGCGGTGGAGGGGCCCAGGGCGGGGGGTGGAGGGGCATCACTAGTGCAGCACCAGGAGATGATAACTATACTATATTGTTATAATGTAACTGTGTAGATTTTCCTCTCACTGAGGCTCACAATTGTCTGACACTTCCTGTTCTGTTGAAATCACTTTTACTTCTAAGCACAAACTGGATTTTGCTGACAGGTGATATATACATAATATAAGATTTATCCCACTTACAGTAGATGGTCACAGAGCATGCCCACTCCATTCTGCCATCAGTCTATACAGGACGTCACCCCCTGCCTGCACAGGTCACAGAGCATGCCCACTACATTCTGCCATCAGTCTATACAGGACGTCACCCACTCCCTGCACAGGTCACAGAGCATGCCCACTACATTCTGCCATCAGTCTATACAGGACGTCATCCCCTGCCTGCACAGGTCACAGAGCATGCCCACTACATTCTGCCATCAGTCTATACAGGACGTCACCCCCTGCCTGCACAGGTCACAGAGCATGCCCACTACATTCTGCCATCAGTCTATACAGGACGTCATCCCCTGCCTGCACAGGTCACAGAGCATGCCCACTACATTCTGCCATCAGTCTATACAGGACGTCACCCCCTGCCTGCACAGGTCACAGAGCATGCCCACTACATTCTGCCATCAGTCTATACAGGACGTCACCCCCTGCCTGCACAGGTCACAGAGCATGCCCACTACATTCTGCCATCAGTCTATACAGGACGTCACCCCCTGCCTGCACAGGTCACAGAGCATGCCCACTACATTCTGCCATCAGTCTATACAGGACGTCACCCCCTGCCTGCACAGGTCACAGAGCATGCCCACTACATTCTGCCATCAGTCTATACAGCACGTCACCCCCTGCCTGCACAGGTCACAGAGCATGCCCACTACATTCTGCCATCAGTCTATACAGGACGTCACCCCCTGCCTGCACAGGTCACAGAGCATGCCCACTACATTCTGCCATCAGTCTATACAGGACGTCACCCCCTGCCTGCACAGGTCACAGAGCATGCCCACTACATTCTGCCATCAGTCTATACAGGACGTCACCCCCTGCCTGCACAGGTCACAGAGCATGCCCACTACATTCTGCCATCAGTCTATACAGGACGTCACCCCCTGCCTGCACAGGTCACAGAGCATGCCCACTACATTCTGCCATCAGTCTATACAGGACGTCACCCCCTGCCTGCACAGGTCACAGAGCATGCCCACTACATTCTGCCATCAGTCTATACAGCACGTCACCCCCTGCCTGCTCAGGTCACAGAGCATGCCCACTACATTCTGCCATCAGTCTATACAGGACGTCACCCCCTGCCTGCACAGGTCACAGAGCATGCCCACTACATTCTGCCATCACTCTATACAGGACGTCACCCCCTGCCTGCACAGGTCACAGAGCATGCCCACTACATTCTGCCATCAGTCTATACAGCACGTCACCCCCTGCCGGCACTGGTCACAGAGCATGCCCACTACATTCTGCCATCAGTCTATACAGGACGTCACCCCCTGCCTGCACAGGTCACAGAGCATGCCCACTACATTCTGCCATCAGTCTATACAGGACGTCACCCCCTGCCTGCACAGGTCACAGAGCATGCCCACTACATTCTGCCATCAGTCTATACAGGACGTCACCCCCTGCCTGCACAGGTCACAGAGCATGCCCACTACATTCTGCCATCAGTCTATACAGCACGTCACCCCCTGCCTGCACAGGTCACAGAGCATGCCCACTACATTCTGCCATCAGTCTATACAGGACGTCACCCCCTGCCTGCACAGGTCACAGAGCATGCCCACTACATTCTGCCATCAGTCTATACAGGACGTCACCCCCTGCCTGCACAGGTCACAGAGCATGCCCACTACATTCTGCCATCAGTCTATACAGGACGTCACCCCCTGCCTGCACAGGTCACAGAGCATGCCCACTACATTCTGCCATCAGTCTATACAGCACGTCACCCCCTGCCTGCTCAGGTCACAGAGCATGCCCACTACATTCTGCCATCAGTCTATACAGGACGTCACCCCCTGCCTGCACAGGTCACAGAGCATGCCCACTACATTCTGCCATCACTCTATACAGGACGTCACCCCCTGCCTGCACAGGTCACAGAGCATGCCCACTACATTCTGCCATCAGTCTATACAGCACGTCACCCCCTGCCGGCACTGGTCACAGAGCATGCCCACTACATTCTGCCATCAGTCTATACAGGACGTCACCCCCTGCCTGCACAGGTCACAGAGCATGCCCACTACATTCTGCCATCAGTCTATACATGACGTCACCCCCTGCCTGCACAGGTCACAGAGCATGCCCACTACATTCTGCCATCAGTCTATACAGGACGTCACCCCCTGCCTGCACAGGTCACAGAGCATGCCCACTACATTCTGCCATCAGTCTATACTGGACGTCACCCCCTCCCTGCACAGGTCACAGAGCATGCCCACTCCATTCTGCCATCAGTCTATACAGGACGTCACCCCCTGCCTGCACAGGTCACAGAGCATGCCCACTACATTCTGCCATCAGTCTATATAGGACGTCACCCCCTGCCAGCACAGGTCACAGAGCATGCCCACTACATTCTGCCATCAGTCTATACAGCACGTCACCCCCTGCCTGCACAGGTCACAGAGCATGCCCACTACATTCTGCCATCAGTGTATACAGGACGTCACCCCCTGCCTGCTCAGGTCACAGAGCATGCCCACTACATTCTGCCATCAGTCTATACAGGACGTCACCCCCTGCCTGCACAGGTCACAGAGCATGCCCACTACATTCTGCCATCAGTCTATACAGCACGTCACCCCCTGCCTGCACAGGTCACAGAGCATGCCCACTACATTCTGCCATCAGTCTATACAGGACGTCACCCCCTGCCTGCTCAGGTCACAGAGCATGCCCACTACATTCTGCCATCAGTCTATACAGCACGTCACCCCCTGCCTGCACAGGTCACAGAGCATGCCCACTACATTCTGCCATCAGTCTATACAGGACGTCACCCCCTGCCTGCACAGGTCACAGAGCATGCCCACTACATTCTGCCATCAGTCTATACAGGACGTCACCCCCTGCCAGCACAGGTCACAGAGCATGCCCACTACATTCTTCCATCAGTCTATACAGCACGTCACCCCCTGCCTGCACAGGTCACAGAGCATGCCCACTACATTCTGCTATCAGTCTATACAGGACGTCACCCCCTGCCTGCACAGGTCACAGAGCATGCCCACTACATTCTGCCATCAGTCTATACAGGACGTCACCCCCTGCCTGCACAGGTCACAGAGCATGCCCACTACATTCTTCCATCAGTCTATACAGCACGTCACCCCCTGCCTGCACAGGTCACAGAGCATGCCCACTACATTCTGCCATCAGTCTATACAGGACGTCACCCCCTGCCTGCACAGGTCACAGAGCATGCCCACTACATTCTGCCATCAGTCTATACAGGACGTCACCCCCGGCCTGCTCAGGTCACAGAGCATGCCCACTACATTCTGCCATCAGTCTATACAGCACGTCACCCCCTGCCTGCACAGGTCACAGAGCTTGCCCACTACATCCTGCCATCAGTCTATACAGGACGTCACCCCCTGCCTGCACAGGTCACAGAGCATGCCCACTACATTCTGCCATCAGTCTATACAGGACGTCACCCCCTCCCTGCACAGGTCACAGAGCATGCCCACTACATTCTGCCATCAGTCTATACAGGACGTCACCCCCTGCCTGCACAGGTCACAGAGCATGCCCACTACATTCTGCCATCAGTCTATACAGCACGTCACCCCCTGCCTGCTCAGGTCACAGAGCATGCCCACTACATTCTGCCATCAGTCTATACAGGACGTCACCCCCTCCCTGCACAGGTCACAGAGCATGCCCACTACATTCTGCCATCAGTCTATACAGGACGTCACCCCCTGCCGGCACAGGTCACAGAGCATGCCCACTACATTCTGCCATCAGTCTATACAGGACGTCACCCCCTCCCTGCACAGGTCACAGAGCATGCCCACTCCATTCTGCCATCAGTCTATACAGCACGTCACCCCCTGCCTGCACAGGTCACAGAGCATGCCCACTACATTCTGCTATCAGTCTATACAGGACGCCACCCCCTCCCTGCACAGGTCACAGAGCATGCCCACTACATTCTGCCATCAGTCTATACAGGACGTCACCCCCTGCCTGCACAGGTCACAGAGCATGCCCACTACATTCTGCCATCAGTCTATACAGGACGTCACCCCCTGCCTGCACAGGTCACAGAGCATGCCCACTACATTCTGCCATCAGTCTATACAGGACGTCACCCCCTGCCTGCACAGGTCACAGAGCATGCCCACTACATTCTGCCATCAGTCTATACAGGACGTCACCCCCTGCCTGCACAGGACACAGAGCATGCCCACTACATTCTGCCATCAGTCTATACAGGACGTCACCCCCTGCCTGCACAGGTCACAGAGCATGCCCACTACATTCTGCCATCAGTCTATACAGGACGTCACCCCCTGCCTGCACAGGTCACAGAGCATGCCCACTACATTCTGCCATCAGTCTATACAGGACGTCACCCCCTGCCTGCACAGGTCACAGAGCATGCCACTACATTCTGCCATCAGTCTGTACAGGACGTCACCCCCTGCCTGCTCAGGTCACAGAGCATGCCCACTACATTCTGCCATCAGTCTATACAGGACGTCACCCACTCCCTGCACAGGTCACAGAGCATGCCCACTACATTCTGCCATCAGTCTATACAGGACGTCACCCCCTGCCTGCACAGGTCACATAGCATGCCCACTACATTCTGCCATCAGTCTATACAGCACGTCACCCCCTGCCTGCACAGGTCACAGAGCATGCCCACTACATTCTGCCATCAGTCTATACAGCACGTCACCCCCTGCCTGCACAGGTCACAGAGCATGCCCACTACATTCTGCTATCAGTCTATACAGGACGTCACCCCCTCCCTGCACAGGTCACAGAGCATGCCAACTACATTCTGCCATCAGTCTATACAGGACGTCACCCCCTGCCTGCACAGGTCACAGAGCATGCCCACTACATTCTGCCATCAGTCTATACAGGACGTCACCCCCTGCCTGCACAGGTCACAGAGCATGCCCACTACATTCTGCCATCAGTCTATACAGGACGTCACCCCCTGCCTGCACAGGTCACAGAGCATGCCCACTACATTCTGCCATCAGTCTATACAGGACGTCACCCCCTGCCTGCACAGGTCACAGAGCATGCCCACTACATTCTGCCATCAGTCTATACAGGACGTCACCCCCTGCCTGCACAGGTCACAGAGCATGCCCACTACATTCTGCCATCAGTCTATACAGGACGTCACCCCCTGCCTGCACAGGTCACAGAGCATGCCAACTACATTCTGCCATCAGTCTATACAGCACGTCACCCCCTGCCTGCACAGGTCACAGAGCATGCCCACTACATTCTGCCATCAGTCTATACAGGACGTCACCCCCTGCCTGCACAGGTCACAGAGCATGCCCACTACATTCTGCCATCAGTCTATACAGGACGTCACCCCCTGCCTGCACAGGTCACAGAGCATGCCCACTACATTCTGCCATCAGTCTATACAGGACGTCACCCCCTGCCTGCACAGGTCACAGAGCATGCCCACTACATTCTGCCATCAGTCTATACAGAACGTCACCCCCTGCCTGCACAGGTCACAGAGCATGCCCACTACATTCTGCCATCAGTCTATACAGGACGTCACCCCCTGCCTGCACAGGTCACAGAGCATGCCACTACATTCTGCCATCAGTCTATACAGGACGTCACCCCCTGCCTGCTCAGGTCACAGAGCATGCCCACTACATTCTGCCATCAGTCTATACAGGACGTCACCCCCTGCCTGCACAGGTCACAGAGCATGCCCACTACATTCTGCCATCAGTCTATACAGGACGTCACCCCCTGCCTGCACAGGTCACAGAGCATGCCACTACATTCTGCCATCAGTCTATACAGGACGTCACCCCCTGCCTGCTCAGGTCACAGAGCATGCCCACTACATTCTGCCATCAGTCTATACAGCACGTCACCCCCTGCCTGCACAGGTCACAGAGCATGCCCACTACATTCTGCCATCAGTCTATACAGGACGTCACCCCCTGCCTGCACAGGTCACAGAGCATGCCCACTACATTCTGCCATCAGTCTATACAGCACGTCACCCCCTGCCTGCACAGGTCACAGAGCATGCCACTACATTCTGCCATCAGTCTATACAGGACGTCACCCCCTGCCTGCACAGGTCACAGAGCATGCCACTACATTCTGCCATCAGTCTATACAGCACGTCACCCCCTGCCTGCACAGGTCACAGAGCATGCCCACTACATTCTGCCATCAGTCTATACAGGACGTCACCCCCTGCCTGCTCAGGTCACAGAGCATGCCCACTACATTCTGCCATTAGTCTATACAGGACGTCACCCACTCCCTGCACAGGTCACAGAGCATGCCCACTACATTCTGCCATCAGTCTATACAGCACGTCACCCCCTGCCTGCACAGGTCACAGAGCATGCCCACTACATTCTGCCATCAGTCTATACAGCACGTCACCCCTGCCTGCACAGGTCACAGAGCATGCCCACTACATTCTGCCATCAGTCTATACAGGACGTCACCCCCTGCCTGCACAGGTCACAGAGCATGCCCACTACATTCTGCCATCAGTCTATACAGCACGTCACCCCCTGCCTGCACAGGTCACAGAGCATGCCCACTACATTCTGCCATCAGTCTATACAGCACGTCACCCCCTGCCTGCACAGGTCACAGAGCATGCCCACTACATTCTGCCATCAGTCTATACAGGACGTCACCCCCTGCCTGCACAGGTCACAGAGCATGCCCACTACATTCTGCCATCAGTCTATACAGCACGTCACCCCCTGCCTGCACAGGTCACAGAGCATGCCCACTACATTCTGCCATCAGTCTATACAGCACGTCACCCCTGCCTGCACAGGTCACAGAGCATGCCCACTACATTCTGCCATCAGTCTATACAGGACGTCACCCCCTGCCTGCACAGGTCACAGAGCATGCCCACTACATTCTGCCATCAGTCTATACAGCACGTCACCCCCTGCCTGCACAGGTCACAGAGCATGCCCACTACATTCTGCCATCAGTCTATACAGCACGTCACCCCCTGCCTGCACAGGTCACAGAGCATGCCCACTACATTCTGCCATCAGTCTATACAGGACGTCACCCCCTGCCTGCACAGGTCACAGAGCATGCCCACTACATTCTGCCATCAGTCTATACAGCACGTCACCCCCTGCCTGCACAGGTCACAGAGTATGCCACTACATTCTGCCATCAGTCTATACAGGACGTCACCCCCTGCCTGCACAGGTCACAGAGCATGCCCACTACATTCTGCCATCAGTCTATACAGCACGTCACCCCCTGCCTGCACAGGTCACAGAGCATGCCCACTACATTCTGCCATCAGTCTATACAGGACGTCACCCCCTCCCTGCACAGGTCACAGAGCATGCCCACTACATTCTGCCATCAGTCTATACAGGACGTCACCCCCTGCCTGCTCAGGTCACAGAGCATGCCCACTACATTCTGCCATCAGTCTATACAGCACGTCACCCCCTGCCTGCACAGGTCACAGAGCATGCCCACTACATTCTGCCATCAGTCTATACAGCACGTCACCCCCTGCCTGCACAGGTCACAGAGCATGCCACTACATTCTGCCATCAGTCTATACAGCACGTCACCCCCTGCCTGCACAGGTCACAGAGCATGCCCACTACATTCTGCCATCAGTCTATACAGGACGTCACCCCCTGCCTGCACAGGTCACAGAGCATGCCAACTACATTCTGCCATCAGTCTATACAGGACGTCACCCCCTGCCTGCACAGGTCACAGAGCATGCCCACTACATTCTGCCATCAGTCTATACAGCACGTCACCCCCTGCCTGCACAGGTCACAGAGCATGCCCACTACATTCTGCCATCAGTCTATACAGCACGTCACCCCCTGCCTGCACAGGTCACAGAGCATGCCCACTACATTCTGCCATCAGTCTATACAGGACGTCACCCCCTGCCTGCACAGGTCACAGAGCATGCCCACTACACTCTCTATGGGTTATGTGATTCTCTCTCAGATCTCTCCTCTTCTTCCTCGCAGGATCATCCGGGCGTTTGTCAGGACCATGAAGTACGTCTTTGGCCTGAGATTTGAGGTGAAGGGTTTGGAGAACTTCCAGATTGATGGACCCTGCGTCATCATCTCCAATCACCAGAGCATCCTGGACATGATGGGTGAGTGTGTAACCTGCAGTCCTGCCTCCCACCACTGAGGAGCGCCACTTTCAGTGGATCACATCAGCACATATAATGTCTCTGTCCCTTTATGCAACTTCTCTCCATGCATGTGGATTTTGCTCTGTCCTGGTTTTCGAACCCCCCCCCCATCGCTCCTGCCTCTCTCCAACACCCCCCATTACCTCCCCCATCCTCTATTGCCTCTGCCTTCCCCGTGGCTCCTGCCCCCCACCCTCTATTGCCCCTCCAGCCCCCCCACCCCCGGTGGCTCCTGCCCCCCGTCTATTGCCTCGGACCCCCATCACTCTTATCCTGTATATATGGGCACAGCACAGTACTACTACTCCTATCCTGTGTATATGGGCACAGCACAGTACTACTACTCCTATCCTGTATATATGGGCACAGCACAGTACTACTACTCCTATCCTGTATATATGGTGACAGCACAGTACTACTACTACTATCCTGTATATATGGGCACAGTACAGTACTACTACTCCTATCCTGTATATATGGGCACAGCACAGTACTACTACTCCTATCCTGTATATATGAGCACAGCACAGTACTACTACTCCTATCCTGTATATATGGGCACAGCACAGTACTACTACTCCTATCCTGTATATCTGGGTGCAGCACAGTACTACTACTCCTATCCTGTATATGGGCACAGCACAGTACTACTACTCCTATCCTGTATATATAGACACAGCACAGTACTACTACTCCTATCCTGTATATCTGGGTGCAGCATTGTACTACTACTCCTATCCTGTATATATGGGCACAGCACAGTACTACTACTCCTATCCTGTATATATGGGCACAGCACAGTACTACTACTCCTATCCTGTATATATGGGCACAGCACAGTACTACTACTCCTATCCTGTATATATGGGCACAGCACAGTACTACTACTCCTATCCTGTATATATGGGCACAGCACTGACACAATATACATAATAAGAACAGAATTCGTCCCTCACTGGGATCATAACAGAAACTAAAACCTGACCCCGGGGGGCAAAACTAACCAAAATACACCATGACCACAACATAACAGAGAGCACAGAGCACAGCAGTGTGAGGTCTGATTACACATCTCTCCAGGGACAATACATAATACTGGCTGCAGAGAGCACAGAGCACAACAGTGTGAGGTCTGATTACACATCTCTCCAGGGACAATACATAACACTGGCTGCAGAGAGCACAGAGCACAGCAGTGTGAGGTCTGATTACACATCTCTCCAGGGACAGTACATAACACTGGCTGCAGACAGCACAGAGCACAGCAGTGTGAGGTCTGATTACACATCTCTCCAGGGACAATACATAACACTGGCTGCAGAGAGCACAGAGCACAGCAGTGTGAGGTCTGATTACACATCTCTCCAGGGACAGTACATAACACTGGCTGCAGAGAACACAGAGCACAGCAGTGTGAGGTATGATTACACATCTCTCCAGGGACAATACATAACACTGGCTGCAGAGAGCACAGAGCACAGCAGTGTGAGGTCTGATTACACATCTCACCAGGGACAATACATAACACTGGCTGCAGAGAGCACAGAGCCCAGCAGTGTGAGGTATGATTACACATCTCTCCAGGGACAATACATAACACTGGCTGCACAGAGCACAGAGCACAGCAGTGTGAGGTCTGATTACACATCTCTCCAGGGACAGTACATAACACTGGCTGCAGAGAGCACAGAGCACAGCAGTGTGAGGTCTGATTACACATCTCTCCAGGGACAATACATAACACTGGCTGCAGAGAGCACAGAGCACAGCAGTGTGAGGTCTGATTACACATCTCTCCAGGGACAATACATAACACTGGCTGCAGAGAGCACAGAGCACAGCAGTGTGAGGTCTGATTACACATCTCTCCAGGGACAATACATAACACTGGCTGCAGAGAGCACAGAGCACAGCAGTGTGAGGTCTGATTACACATCTCTCCAGGGACAATACATAACAGTGGCTGCAGAGAGCACAGAGCACAGCAGTGTGAGGTATCATTACACATCTCTCCAGGGACAGTACATAACACTGACTGCAGAGAGCACAGAGCACAGCAGTGTGATGTATGATTACACATCTCTCCAGGGACAATACATAACACTGGCTGCAGAGAGCACAGAGCACAGCAGTGTGAGGTCTGATTACACATCTCTCCAGGGACCGTACATAACACTGGCTGCAGAGAGCACAGAGCACAGCAGTGTGAGGTCTGATTACACATCTCTCCAGGGATAATACATAACACTGGCTGCAGAGAGCACAGAGCACAGCAGTGTGAGGTCTGATTACACATCTCTCCAGGGACAATACATAACACTGGCTGCAGGGAGCACAGAGCACAGCAGTGTGATGTCCGATTACACATCTCTCCAGGGACAATACATAACACTGGCTGCAGGGAGCACAGAGCACAGCAGTGTGAGGTCTGATTACACATCTCTCCAGGGACAATACATAACACTGGCTGCAGAGAGCACAGAGCACAGCAGTGTGAGGTCTGATTACACATCTCTCCAGGGACAGTACATAACACTGGCTGCAGAGAGCACAGAGCACAGCAGTGTGAGGTATGATTACACATCTCTCCAGGGACAATACATAACACTGGCTGCAGAGAGCACAGAGCACAGCAGTGTGAGGTATGATTACACATCTCTCCAGGGACAATACATAACACTGGCTGCACAGAGCACAGAGCACAGCAGTGTGAGGTCTGATTACACATCTCTCCAGGGACAGTACATAACACTGGCTGCAGAGAGCACAGAGCACAGCAGTGTGAGGTCTGATTACACATCTCTCCAGGGACAATACATAACACTGGCTGCAGAGAGCACAGAGCACAGCAGTGTGAGGTCTGATTACACATCTCTCCAGGGACAATACATAACACTGGCTGCAGAGAGCACAGAGCACAGCAGTGTGAGGTCTGATTACACATCTCTCCAGGGACAATACATAACACTGGCTGCAGAGAGCACAGAGCACAGCAGTGTGAGGTCTGATTACACATCTCTCCAGGGACAATACATAACAGTGGCTGCAGAGAGCACAGAGCACAGCAGTGTGAGGTATCATTACACATCTCTCCAGGGACAGTACATAACACTGGCTGCAGGGAGCACAGAGCACAGCAGTGTGATGTCCGATTACACATCTCTCCAGGGACAATACATAACACTGGCTGCAGGGAGCACAGAGCACAGCAGTGTGAGGTCTGATTACACATCTCTCCAGGGACAATACATAACACTGGCTGCAGGGAGCACAGAGCACAGCAGTGTGAGGTCTGATTACACATCTCTCCAGGGACAGTACATAACACTGGCTGCAGAGAGCACAGAGCACAGCAGTGTGAGGTCTGATTACACATCTCTCCAGGGACAATACATAACACTGGCTGCAGAGAGCACAGAGCACAGCAGTGTGAGGTATCATTACACATCTCTCCAGGGACAGTACATAACACTGGCTGCAGGGAGCACAGAGCACAGCAGTGTGATGTCCGATTACACATCTCTCCAGGGACAATACATAACACTGGCTGCAGGGAGCACAGAGCACAGCAGTGTGAGGTCTGATTACACATCTCTCCAGGGACAATACATAACACTGGCTGCAGGGAGCACAGAGCACAGCAGTGTGAGGTCTGATTACACATCTCTCCAGGGACAATACATAACACTGGCTGCAGAGAACACAGAGCACAGCAGTGTGAGGTCTGATTACACATCTCTCCAGGGACAATACATAACACTGGCTGCAGAGAGCACAGAGCACAGCAGTGTGAGGTCTGATTACACATCTCTCCAGGGACAATACATAACACTGGCTGCAGAGAGCGCAGAGCACAGCAGTGTGAGGTCTGATTACACATCTCTCCAGGGACAACACATAACACTGGCTGCAGAGAGCACAGAGCACAGCAGTGTGAGGTCTGATTACACATCTCTCCAGGGACAATACATAACACTGGCAGCAGAGAGCACAGAGCACAGCAGTGTGAGGTCTGATTACACATCTCTCCAGGGACAATACATAACACTGGCTGCAGAGAGCACAGAGCACAGCAGTGTGAGGTCTGATTACACATCTCTCCAGGGACAGTACATAACACTGGCTGCAGAGAGCACAGAGCACAGCAGTGTGAGGTCTGATTACACATCTCTCCAGGGACAATACATAACACTGGCTGCAGAGAACACAGAGCACAGCAGTGTGAGGTCTGAATACACATCTCTCCAGGGACAATACATAACACTGGCTGCAGAGAGCACAGAGCACAGCAGTGTGAGGTCTGATTACACATCTCTCCAGGGACAATACATAACACTGGCAGCAGAGAGCACAGAGCACAGCAGTGTGAGGTCTGATTACACATCTCTCCAGGGACAATACATAACACTGGCTGCAGAGAGCACAGAGCACAGCAGTGTGAGGTCTGATTACACATCTCTCCAGGGACAGTACATAACACTGGCTGCAGAGAGCACAGAGCACAGCAGTGTGAGGTCTGATTACACATCTCTCCAGGGACAATACATAACACTGGCTGCAGAGAACACAGAGCACAGCAGTGTGAGGTCTGAATACACATCTCTCCAGGGACAATACATAACACTGGCTGCAGAGAGCACAGAGCACAGCAGTGTGAGGTCTGATTACACATCTCTCCAGGGACAATACATAACACTGGCTGCAGAGAGCACAGAGCACAGCAGTGTGAGGTGTGATTACACATCCCCCCAGGGACAGTACATAACACTGGCTGCAGAGAGCACAGAGCACAGCAGTGTGAGGTCTGATTACACATCTCTCCAGGGACAATACATAACACTGGCTGCAGAGAGCACAGAGCACAGCAGTGTGAGGTCTGATTACACATCTCTCCAGGGACAATACATAACACCGGCTGCAGAGAGCACAGAGCACAGCAGTGTGAGGTCTGATTACACATCTCTCCAGGGACAATACATAACACTGGCTGCAGAGAGCACAGAGCACAGCAGTCTGAGATTACACATCTCTCCAGGGACAGTATATAACACTGGCTGCAGAGAGCACAGAGCACAGCAGTGTGAGGTCTGATTACACATCTCTCCAGGGACCGTACATAACACTGGCTGCAGAGAGCACAGAGCACAGCAGTGTGAGGTCTGATTACACATCTCTCCAGGGACAATACATAACACTGGCTGCAGAGAGCACAGAGCACAGCAGTGTGAGGTCTGATTACACATCTCTCCAGGGACACTACATAACACTGGCTGCAGAGAGCACAGAGCACAGCAGTGTGAGGTCTGATTACACATCTCTCCAGGGACACTACATAACACTGGCTGCAGAGAGCACAGAGCACAGCAGTGTGAGGTCTGATTACACATCTCTCCAGGGACAATACATAACACTGGCTGCAGAGAGCACAGAGCACAGCAGTGTGAGGTCTGATTACACATCTCTCCAGGGACAATACATAACACTGGCTGCAGAGAGCACAGAGCACAGCAGTGTGAGGTGTGATTACACATCCCCCCAGGGACAGTACATAACACTGGCTGCAGAGAGCACAGAGCACAGCAGTGTGAGGTCTGATTACACATCTCTCCAGGGACAATACATAACACTGGCTGCAGAGAGCACAGAGCACAGCAGTGTGAGGTCTGATTACACATCTCTCCAGGGACAATACATAACACTGGCTGCAGAGAGTACAGAGCACAGCAGTGTGAGGTCTGATTACACATCTCTCCAGGTACAATACATAACACTGGCTGCAGAGAGCACAGAGCACAGCAGTGTGAGGTCTGATTACACATCTCTCCAGGGACAATACATAACACTGGCTGCAGAAAGCACAGAGCACAGCAGTGTGAGGTATGATTACACATCTCTCCAGGGACACTACATAACACTGGCTGCAGAGAGCACAGAGCACAGCAGTGTGAGGTCTGATTACACATCTCTCCAGGGACAGTACATAACACTGGCTGCAGAGAGCACAGAGCACAGCAGTGTGAGGTCTGATTACACATCTCTCCAGGGACAATACATAACACTGGCTGCAGAGAGCACAGAGCACAGCAGTGTGAGGTCTGATTACACATCTCTCCAGGGACAGTACATAACACTGGCTGCAGAGAGCACAGAGCACAGCAGTGAGAGGTCTGATTACACATCTCTCCAGGGACAATACATAACACTGGCTGCAGAGAGCACAGAGCACAGCAGTGTGAGGTCTGATTACACATCTCTCCAGGGACAGTACATAACATTGGTTGCAGAGAGCACAGAGCACAGCAGTGTGAGGGATGATTACACATCTCTCCAGGGACAATACATAGCACTGGCTGCAGAGAGCACAGAGCACAGCAGTGTGAGGGATGGTCACGGCTTGGCTTCTTGTTGCTGATTTTTGTGCTTTTTCTTTCCTCCAGGGTTGATGGAGATCCTGCCAGACCGCTGCGTGCAGATCGCCAAGCGGGAGCTGTTATTTGCCGGTTCTGTGGGCCTCATCACTTACCTGGGAGGAGTCATTTACATCAACAGGAAACGAACGCGCGACGCCAAGTCTGTGATGGCGGGGGTGGCGCAGGCCATGATACACGATAATGTAAGCTGTGCGAGGGTTAATGGCTGAGGGTGCAGGTGTCCTCATACTCACACGTCTCTCCCCATAGTTAAAGGTCTGGGTGTATCCAGAAGGCACCCGCAACAACAGCGGAGACCTCCTGCCCTTCAAGAAAGGAGCCTTCCACCTCGCCCTCCAGGCCAAGGTAACGCGGGGTCAGCAGGCTGTATCACACAGGAGAGGATGAGATACACAGCTCAGCAGGCTGTATCACACAGGAGAGGATGAGATACACGGCTCAGTAGTCAGTATCACACAGGAGAGGATGAGATACACAGCTCAGCAGGCTGTATCACACAGGAGAGGATGAGATACACAGCTCAGCAGGCTGTATCACACAAGAGAGGATGAGATACACTGCTCAGCAGGCTGTATCACACAGGAGAGGATGAGATACACGGCTCAGTAGTCAGTATCACACAGGAGAGGATGAGATACACAGCTCAGCAGGCTGTATCACACAGGAGAGGATGAGATACACAGCTCAGCAGGCTGTATCACACAAGAGAGGATGAGATACACAGCTCAGCAGACAGTATCACACAGGAGAGGATGAGATACACAGCTCAGCAGACAGTATCACACAGGAGAGGATGAGATACACAGCTCAGCAGGCAGTATCACACAGGAGAGGATGAGATACACAGCTCAGCAGGCAGTAGCACACAGGATGGGATTAGATACACAGCTCAGCAGACAGTATCACACAGGATAGGATGAGATACACAGCTCAGCATACAGTATCACACAGGATAGGATTAGATACACAGCTCAGCAGGCTGTATCACACAGGAGAGGATGAGATACACAGCTCAGCAGGCTGTATCACACAGGAGAGGATGAGATACACAGCTCAGCAGGCAGTATCACACAGGATAGGATTAGATACACGGCTCAGCAGTATCACACAGGATAGGATTAGATACACAGCTCAGCAGACAGTATCACACAGGAGAGGATTAGATACACAGCTCAGCAGACTGTATCACACAGGATGGGATTAGATACACAGCTCAGCAGACAGTATCACACAGGATAGGATTAGATACACCGCTCAGCAGTCAGTATCACACAAGAGAGGATGAGATACACGGCTCAGCAGTCAGTATCACACAGGAGAGGATTAGATACACAGCTCAGTAGACAGTATCACACAGGATAGGATTAGATACACAGCTCAGCAGTCAGTATCACACAGGATAGGATTAGATACACAGCTCAGCAGACAGTATCACACAGGATAGGATTAGATACACAGCTCAGCAGTCAGTATCACACAGGATAGGATTGGATACACAGCTCAGCAGGCAGTATCACACAGGATGGGATTAGATACACAGCACAGCAGTCAGTATCACACAGGATAGGATTAGATACACAGCTCAGCAGACAGTATCACACAGGATAGGATTAGATACACAGCTCAGCATACAGTATCACACAGGATGGGATTAGATACACAGCTCAGCAGTCAGTATCACACAGGATAGGATTAGATACACAGCTCAGCAGTCAGTATCACACAGGATAGGATTAGATACACAGCTCAGCAGTCAGTATCGCACAGGATGGGATTAGATACACAGCTCAGCAGGCAGTATCACACAGGAGAGGATTAGATACACAGCTCAGCAGACAGTATCACACAGGATAGGATTAGATACACAGCTCAGCAGACAGTATCACACAGGATAGGATTAGATACACAGCTCAGCAGTCAGTATAACACATGATGGGATTAGATACACAGCACAGCAGATAGTATCACACAGGATAGGATTAGATACACAGCTCAGCAGTCAGTATCACACATGATGGGATTAGATACATGGCTCAGCAGACAGTATCACACAGTATAGGATTAGATACACAGCTCAGCAGACAGTATCACACAGGACAGGATTAGATACACAGCTCAGCAGACAGTATCACACAGGATAGGATTAGATACACAGCTCAGCAGTCAGTATAACACATGATGGGATTAGATACACAGCTCAGCAGACTGTATCACACAGGATAGGATTAGATACACAGCTCAGCAGACAGTATCACACAGGACAGGATTAGATACACAGCTCAGCAGACAGTATCACACAGGGTAAGATTAGATACACAGCTCAGCAGACTGTATCACACAGGTTAGGATTAGATACACAGCTCAGCAGTCAGTATCACACAGGATAGGATTAGGTACACAGCTCAGCAGACAGTATCACACAGGATAGGATTAGATACACGGCTCAGCAGACAGTATCACACAGGATGGGATTAGATACACGGCTCAGCAGACAGTATCACACAGGATAGGATTAGATACACAGCTCAGCAGTCAGTATCACACAGGATAGGATTAGATACACAGCTCAGCAGACAGTATCACACAGGACGGGATGAGATACTCAGCTCTGCAGACAGTATCACACAGTATAGGATTAGATACACAGCTCAGCAGACAGTATCACACAGGATGGGATTAGATACACAGCTCAGCAGGTAGTATCACACAGGATAGGATTAGATACACGGCTCAGCAGACAGTATCACACAGGAGAGGATTAGATACACAGCTCAGCAGTATCACACAGGATAGGATTAGATACACAGCTCAGCAGACAGTATCACACAGGAGAGGATTAAATACACAGCTCAGCAGACAGTATCACACAGGATAGGATTAGATACACTGCTCAGCAGTCAGTATCACACAGGATAGGATTAGATACACGGCTCAGCAGACGGTATCACACAGGATAGGATTAGATACACAGCTCAGCAGTATCACACAGGATAGGATTAGATACACAGCTCAGCAGACGGTATCACACAGGATAGGATTAGATACACAGCTCAGCAGTATCACACAGGATAGGATTAGATACACAGCTCAGCAGACAGTATCACACAGGATGGGATTAGATACACGGCTCAGCAGACAGTATCACACAGGATGGGATTAGATACACAGCTCAGCAGACAGTATCACACAGGATGGGATTAGATACACAGCTCAGCAGGCAGTATCACACAGGAGAGGATTAGATACACAGCTCAGCAGACGGTATCACACAGGACAGGATTAGATACACAGCTCAGCAGTATCACACAGGATAGGATTAGATACACAGCTCAGCAGGCAGTATCACACAGGATGGGATTAGATACACAGCTCAGCAGGCAGTATCACACAGGAGAGGATTAGATACACAGCTCAGCAGACGGTATCACACAGGACAGGATTAGATACACAGCTCAGCAGTATCACACAGGATAGGATTAGATACACAGCTCAGCAGGCAGTATCACACAGGATGGGATTAGATACACAGCTCAGCAGTATCACACAGGATAGGATTAGACAAACGGCTCAGCAGACAGTATCACACAGGATAGGATTAGATACACAGCTCAGCAGACAGTATCACACAGGATAGGATTAGATACACAGCGCAGCAGTCAGTATCACACAGGATAGGATTAGATACACAGCTCAGCAGGCAGTATCACACAGGATAGGATTAGATACACAGCTCAGCAGACAGTATCACACAGGATAGGATTAGATACACAGCGCAGCAGTCAGTATCACACAGGATAGGATTAGATACACAGCTCAGCAGGCAGTATCACACAGGAGAGGATTAGATACACAGCTCAGCAGACAGTATCACACAGGATAGGATTAGATACACAGCTCAGCAGACAGTATCACACAAGAGAGGATTAGATACACAGCTCAGCAGTCAGTATCACACAGGAGAGGATTAGATACACAGCTCAGCAGACAGTATCACACAGGATGGGATTAGATACACAGCTCAGCAGTCAGTATCACACAGGATAGGATTAGATACACAGCTCAGCAGACAGTATCACACAGGATAGGATTAGATACACAGCTCAGCAGACAGCATCACACAGGATAGGATTAGATACACAGCTCAGCAGACAGTATCACACAGGATAGGATTAGATACACAGCTCAGCAGTATAACACAGGATATTATTAGATACACAGCTCAGCAGTCAGTATCACACAGGATAGGATCAAATACACAGCTCAGCAGACAGTATCACACAGGATAGGATTAGATACACGGCTCAGCAGACAGTATCACACAGGAGAGGATTAGATACACAGCTCAGCAGACAGTATCACACAGGAAAGGATTAGATACACAGCACAGCAGGCAGTATCACACAGGATAGGATTAGATACACAGCTCAGCAGACAGTATCACACAGGATAGGATTAGATACACAGCTCAGCAGACAGTATCACACAGGATAGGATTAGATACACAGCTCAGCAGACAGTATCACACAGGATAGGATTAGATACACAGCTCAGCAGACAGTATCACACAGGATAGGATTAGATACACAGCTCAGCAGACAGTATCACACAGGATAGGATTAGATACACAGCTCAGCAGACAGTATCACACAGGATAGGATTAGATACACAGCTCAGCAGACAGTATCACACAGGATAGGATTAGATACACGGCTCAGCAGACAGTATCACACAGGATGGGATTAGATACACAGCTCAGCAGACAATATCACACAGGAGAGGATTAGATACACAGCTCAGCAGGCAGTATGACACATGATTGGATTAGATACACTGCTCAGCAGACAGTATCACACAGGATAGGATTAGATACACAGCTCAGCAGACAGTATCACACAGGATAGGATTAGATACACAGCTCAGCAGACAGTATCACACAGGATAGGATTAGATACACAGCTCAGCAGTGAGTATCACACAGGATAGGATTAGATACACAGCTCAGCAGACCGTATCACACAGGATGGGATTAGATACACAGCTCAGCAGACAGTATCACACAGGATAGGATTAGATACACAGCTCAGCAGGCAGTATCACACAGGATAGGATTAGATACACGGCACAGCAGACAGTATCACACAGGATAGGATTAGATACACAGCTCAGCAGACTGTATCACACAGGAGAGGATTAGATACACAGCTCAGCAGTATCACACAGGATAGGATTAGATACACAGCTCAGCAGACAGTATCACACAGGATAGGATTAGATACACAGCTCAGCAGACAGTATCACACAGGATAGGATTAGATACACAGCTCAGCAGTCAGTATCACACATGATGGGATTAGATACACAGCTCAGCAGACAGTATCACACAGAATCGGATGAGATATCCAGTGTCCTGACACACTGTAGCAGACCCTCTCCTGGGTGTTATCCTCGGTTCCCTTGTGTCTTCCAGGTCCCCATTGTGCCTGTGGTATATTCCTCCTTCACCAGCTTCTATGACAGGAAGAAGAGTTTATTCTCGGGCGGTATGTACCATGTTGAGGGGGGGGGGGGGTCTCCAGTATTATTATCTGCTCTGGGGTCTCCAGTATTATTACCTGCTCTGGGGTCTCCAGTATTATTATCTGCTCTGGGGTCTCCAGTATTATTACCTGCTCTGGGGTCTCCAGTATTATTACCTGCTCTGGGGGGGTCTCCAGTATTATTACCTGCTCTGGGGGGTCTCCAGTATTATTACCTGCTCTGAGGGGTCTCCAGTATTATTACCTGCTCTGGGGGGTCTCCAGTATTATTACCTGCTCTGGGGGGTCTCCTGTATTAATACCTGCTCTGGGGGGTCTCCAGTATTATTACCTGCTCTGGGGGGTCTCCAGTATTATTACCTGCTCTGGGGGGTCTCCAGTATTATTACCTGCTTTGGGGGGTCTCCAGTATTATTACCTGCTCTGGGGTCTCCAGTATTATTATCTGCTCTGGGGTCTCCAGTATTATTACCTGCTCTGGGGGGTCTCCAGTATTATTATCTGCTCTGGGGATCTCCAGTATTATTATCTGCTTTGGGGGGGTCTCCAGTATTATTATCTGCTCTGGGGTCTCCAGTATTATTACCTGCTCTGGGGGGTCTCCAGTATTATTATCTGCTTTGGGGGGTCTCCAGTATTATTATCTGCTCTGGGGTCTCCAGTATTATTACCTGCTCTGGGGGGTCTCCAGTATTATTACCTGCTCTGGGGGGTCTCCAGTATTATTACCTGCTCTGGGGGGTCTCCAGTATTATTACCTGCTTTGGGGGGTCTCCAGTATTATTATCTGCTCTGGGGTCTCCAGTATTATTACCTGCTCTGGGGGGTCTCCAGTATTATTATCTGCTCTGGGGTCTCCAGTAGTATTACCTGCTCTGGGGGGTCTCCAGTATTACCTGCTCTGGGGTCTCCAGTATTATTACCTGCTCTGGGGATCTCCAGTATTATTATCCGCTCTGGGGTCTCCAGTATTATTACCTGCTCTGGGGGGTCTCCAGTATTATTACCTGCTCTGGGGGGTCTCCAGTATTATTACCTGCTCTGGGGGGTCTCCAGTATTATTACCTGCTTTGGGGGGTCTCCAGTATTATTATCTGCTCTGGGGTCTCCAGTATTATTACCTGCTCTGGGGGGTCTCCAGTATTATTATCTGCTCTGGGGTCTCCAGTAGTATTACCTGCTCTGGGGGGTCTCCAGTATTATTACCTACTCTGGGGGTCTCCAGTATTATTACCTGCTCTGGGGTCTCCAGTATTATTACCTGCTCTGGGGTCTCCAGTATTATTACCTGCTTTGGGGGGTCTCCAGTATTATTATCTGCTCTGGGGTCTCCAGTATTATTACCTGCTCTGGGGAGTCTCCAGTATTATTATCTGCTCTGGGGTCTCCAGTAGTATTACCTGCTCTGGGGGGTCTCCAATATTATTACCTGTTTTGGGGTCTCCAGTATTATTATCTGCTCTGGGGGGTCTCCAGTATTATTACCTGCTCTGGGGTCTCCAGTATTATTACCTGCTCTGGGGTCTCCAGTATTATTACCTGCTTTGGGGGGTCTCCAGTATTATTACCTGCTTTGGGGGGTCTCCAGTATTATTATCTGCTCTGGGGTCTCCAGTATTATTACCTGCTCTGGGGAGTCTCCAGTATTATTATCTGCTCTGGGGTCTCCAGTAGTATTACCTGCTCTGGGGGGTCTCCAATATTATTACCTGTTTTGGGGTCTCCAGTAGTATTACCTGCTCTGGGGGGTCTCCAGTATTATTATCTGCTCTGGGGGGTCTCCAGTAGTATTACCTGCTCTGGGGGGTCTCCAGTATTATTACCTGCTCTGGGGGGTCTCCAGTATTATTTCCTGCTCTGGGGGGTCTCCACTATTATTATCTGCTCTGGGGGGGGGGGGGGGTCTCCAGTATTATTACCTGCTCGGGGGGGTCTCCAGTATTATTATCTGCTCTGGGGGGGGGGGGGGGGGTCTCCAGTATTATTTCCTGCTCTGGGGGGTCTCCAGTATTATTATCTGCTCTGGGGGGGGGGGGGGGTCTCCAGTATTATTACCTGCTCGGGGGGGTCTCCAGTATTATTATCTGCTCTGGGGGGTCTCCAGTATTATTACCTACTCTGGGGGGTCTCCAGTATTATTACCTGCTCTGGGGGGGGGGGGGGGGTCTCCAGTATTATTACCTGCTCGGGGGGGTGGGGGGGGGTCTCCAGTATTATTACCTGCTTTGGGGGGTCTCCAGTATTATTATCTGCTCTGGGGGGTCTCCAGTATTATTACCTGCTTTGGGGGGTCTCCAGTATTATTACCTACTCTGGGGGGTCTCCAGTAGTATTACCTGCTTTGGGGGGTCTCCAGTATTATTATATGCTCTGGGGGGTCTCCAGTATTATTACCTGCTCTGGGGGGTCTCCAGTATTATTATCTGCTCTGGGGGTCTCCAGTAGTATTACCTGCTTTGGGGGGTCTCCAGTATTACCTGCTCTGTGGGGGGGGGGGGGAGGTCTCCAGTAGTATTACCTGCTCTGGGGGTCTCCAGTATTATTACCTGCTCTGGGGGGTCTCCAGTATTATTATCTGCTCTGGGGGGTCTCCAGTATTATTACCTACTCTGGGGGGTCTCCAGTATTATTACCTACTCTGGGGGGTCTCCAGTATTATTACCTACTTTGGGGGGTCTCCAGTATTATTACCTACTCTGGGGGGTCTCCAGTAGTATTACCTGCTTTGGGGGGTCTCCAGTATTATTATATGCTCTGGGGGGTCTCCAGTATTATTACCTGCTCTGGGGGGTCTCCAGTATTATTATCTGCTCTGGGGGTCTCCAGTAGTATTACCTGCTTTGGGGGGTCTCCAGTATTACCTGCTCTGGGGGGGTCTCCAGTATTACCTGCTCTGGGGGGGTCTCCAGTATTATTATCTGCTCTGGGGGGTCTCCAGTATTATTACCTGCTCTGGGGGTCTCCAGTATTATTATCTGCTCTGGGGGGTCTCCAGTATTATTACCTACTCTGGGGGGTCTCCAGTATTATTACCTACTCTGGGGGGTCTCCAGTAGTATTTCCTGCTTTGGGGGGTCTCCAGTATTATTATATGCTCTGGGGGGTCTCCAGTATTATTACCTGCTCTGGGGGTCTCCAGTATTATTACCTGCTCTGGGGGGTCTCCAGTATTATTATCTGCTCTGGGGGGTCTCCAGTATTATTACCTACTCTGGGGGGTCTCCAGTATTATTACCTACTCTGGGGGGTCTCCAGTATTATTACCTGCTTTGGGGGGTCTCCAGTATTATCACCTACTCTGGGGGGTCTCCAGTATTATAACCTGCTCTGTGGGGGGGGGGGGGAGGTCTCCAGTATTATTACCTGCTTTGGGGGGTCTCCAGTATTATTACCTGCTCTGAGGGGTCTCCAGTATTATTACCTGCTCTGGGGGGTCTCCAGTATTATTACCTGCTCTGGGGGGTCTCCAGTATTATTATCTGCTCTGGGGGGTCTCCAGTATTATTACCTACTCTGGGGGGTCTCCAGTATTATTACCTACTCTGGGGGGTCTCCAGTATTATTACCTGCTTTGGGGGGTCTCCAGTATTATCACCTACTCTGGGGGGTCTCCAGTATTATAACCTGCTCTGTGGGGGGGGGGGGGGGAGGTCTCCAGTATTATTACCTGCTTTGGGGGGTCTCCAGTATTATTACCTACTCTGGCGGGTCTCCAGTATTATTACCTGCTCTGTGGGGGGGGGGGGGGTCTCCAGTATTATTACCTGCTTTGGGGGGTCTCCAGTATTATTATCTGCTCTGGGGTCTCCAGTATTATTATCTGCTCTGGGGGGTCTCCAGTATTATTATCTGCTCTGGGGTCTCCAGTATTATTACCTGCTCTGGGGGGGGGGGGGTCTCCAGTATTATTATCTGCTCTGGGGGGTCTCCAGTATTATTATCTGCTCTGGGGGGTCTCCAGTATTATTATCTGCTCTGGGGGGTCTCCAGTATTATTACCTACTCTGGGGGGTCTCCAGTATTATTATCTGCTCTGGGGGTCTCCAGTATTATTTCCTGCTCTGGGGGTCTCCAGTAGTATTATCTGCTCTGGGGGTCTCCAGTATTATTATCTGCTCTGGGGGGTCTCCAGTATTATTATCTGCTCTGGGGTCTCCAGTATTATTACCTGCTCTGGGGGGGGGGTCTCCAGTATTATTATCTGCTCTGGGGGGTCTCCAGTATTATTATCTGCTCTGGGGGTCTCCAGTAGTATTACCTGCTTTGGGGGGTCTCCAGTATTATTTCCTGCTCTGGGGGTCTCCAGTAGTATTATCTGCTCTGGGGGTCTCCAGTATTATTATCTGCTCTGGGGGGTCTCCAGTATTATTATCTGCTCTGGGGTCTCCAGTATTATTACCTGCTCTGGGGGGGGGGGTCTCCAGTATTATTATCTGCTTTGGGGGGTCTCCAGTATTATTACCTGCTCTGGGGGGTCTCCAGTATTATTACCTGCTCTGGGGGGTCTCCAGTATTATTACCCTCTCTGGGGGGGGGGGTCTCCAGTATTATTATCTGCTTTGGGGGGTCTCCAGTATTATTACCTGCTCTGGGGGGTCTCCAGTATTATTATCTGCTTTGGGGGGTCTCCAGTATTATTACCTGCTCTGGGGATCTCCAGTATTATTATCTGCTCTGGGGGGATCTCCAGTATTATTACCTGCTCTGGGGGGTCTCCAGTATTATTATATGCTCTGGGGGGTCTCCAGTATTATTACCTGCTTTGGGGGTCTCCGGTATTTTTTATCTGCTCGGTCATGGGGGGGGGGGGGGGGTCTCCAGTATTATTACCTGCTCTGGGGGGTCTCCAGTATTATTACCTGCTCTGGGGATCTCCAGTATTATTATCTGCTCTGGGGGGTCTCCAGTATTATTATCTGCTCTGGGGATCTCCAGTATTTTTATCTGCTCTGGGGGGGGTCTCCAGTATTATTACCTGCTCTGGGGGGTCTCCAGTATTATCACCTGCTCTGGGGGGTCTCCAGTAGTATTACCTGCTCTGGGGGGTCTCCAGTATTATTACCTGCTTTGGGGGGTCTCCAGTATTATTACCTGCTCTGGGGGTCTCCAGTATTATTATCTGCTCTGGGGGTCTCCAGTAGTATTATCTGCTCTGGGGATCTCCAGTATTATTATCTGCTTTGGGGGTCTCCGGTATTTTTATCTGCTCTGGGGGGTCTCCAGTATTATTACCTGCTCTGGGGGGTCTCCAGTATTATTATCTGCACTGGGGTCTCCAGTATTATTACCTGCTCGGGGGGGGGGGGGGTCTCCAGTATTATTATCTGCTTTGGGGGGTCTCCAGTATTATTACCTGCTCTGGGGGGTCTCCAGTATTATTATCTGCTCTGGGGGGTCTCCAGTATTATTACCTGCTCTGGGGGGTCTCCAGTATTCTTATCTGCTCTGGGGGGTCTCCAGTATTATTACCTACTCTGGGGGGTCTCCAGTATTATTACCTGCTCTGGGGGGGTCTCCGGTATTATTACCTACTCTGGGGGGGTCTCCAGTATTATTACCTGCTCTGGGGGGGGGGGGTGTCTCCAGTATTATTACCTACTCTGGGGGGTCTCCAGTATTATTATCTGCTCTGGGGGTCTCCAGTAGTTTTACCTGCTCTGGGGGTCTCCAGTATTATTACCTACTCTGGGGGGTCTCCAGTATTATTATCTGCTCTGGGGGTCTCCAGTAGTATTACCTGCTCTGTGTGTGTGTGTGGGGGGGGTCTGCAGTATTATTACCTGCTCTGGGGGTCTCCAGTAGTATTACCTGCTTTGGGGGGTCTCCAGTATTATTATCTGCTCTGGGGTCTCCAGTATTATTACCTGCTCTGGGGGGTCTCCAGTATTATTACCTACTCTGGGGGGTCTCCAGTATTATTACCTGCTCTGGGGGGTCTCCAGTATTATTACCTGCTCTGGGGGGTCTCCAGTATTATTATCTGCCCTGGGGGGTCTCCAGTATTATTACCTACTCTGGGGGGTCTCCAGTATTATTATCTGCTCTGGGGGTCTCCAGTAGTATTACCTGCTTTGGGGGGTCTCCAGTATTATTACCTGCTCTGGGGGTCTCCAGTATTATTACCTGCTCTGGGGGGTCTCCAGTATTATTATCTGCTCTGGGGGGTCTCCAGTATTATTATCTGCTCTGGGGGTCTCCAGTAGTATTATCTGCTCTGGGGGTCTCCAGTATTATTATCTGCTCTGGGGTCTCCAGTATTATTACCTGCTCTGGGGGGGGGGGGGGTCTCCAGTATTATTATCTGCTCTGGGGGGTCTCCAGTATTATTATCTGCTCTGGGGGGGTCTCCAGTATTATTACCTGCTCTGGGGGGTCTCCAGTATTATTACCTGCTCTGGGGTCTCCAGTATTATTATCTGCTCTGGGGGTCTCCAGTATTATTATCTGCTCTGGGGTCTCCAGTATTATTACCTGCTCTGGGAGTCTCCAGTATTATTACCTGCTCTGGGGGTCTCCAGTATTATTATCTGCTCTGGGGGGTCTCCAGTATTATTATCTGCTCTGGGGGTCTCCAGTATTATTATCTGCTCTGTTGTCTCCAGTATTATTACCTGCTCTGGGGGGTCTCCAGTATTATTACCTGCTCTGGGGGGTCTCCAGTATTATTACCTGCTCTGGGGGGTCTCCAGTATTATTACCTGCTCTGGGGTCTCCAGTATTATTACCTGCTCTGGGGTCTCCAGTATTATTACCTGCTCTGTGTGTGGGGGGGGGGGGGGAGGTCTCCAGTATTATTACCTGCTCTGGGGGGTCTCCAGTATTATTATCTGCTCTGGGGGGTCTCCAGTATTATTACCTGCTCTGGGGGGTCACCAGTATTATTACCTGCTCTGGGGGGTCTCCAGTAGTATTACCTGCTCTGGGGGTCTCCAGTATTATTACCTGCTCTGGGGGGGTCTCCAGTCTTATTATCTCCTATGGGGTCTCCAGTATTATTATCAGCTATGGGGTCTCCAGTATTATTATCTGCTCTGGGGGTCTCCAGTATTATTATCTGCACTGGGGTCTCCAGTATTATTACCTGCTCTGGTGGGGGGGTCTCCAGTATTATTACCTGCTCTGGGGGGGTCTCCAGTCTTATTATCTCCTATGGGGTCTCCAGTATTATTATCAGCTATGGGGTCTCCAGTATTATTATCTGCTCTGGGGGTCTCCAGTATTATTATCTGCACTGGGGTCTCCAGTATTATTACCTGCTCTGGGGGTCTCCAGTATTATTACCTGCTTTGGGGGGTCTCCAGTATTATTACCTGCTCTGGGGGGTCTCCAATATTATTATCTGCTTTGGGGGTCTCCGGTATTTTTATCTGCTCTGGGGGGGGGGGGGGGGGTCTCCAGTATTATTACCTGCTCTGGGGGGTCTCCAGTATTATTACCTGCTCTGGGGGGTCTCCAGTATTTTTACCTGCTCTGGGGGGTCTCCAGTATTATTACCTGCTCTGGTGGGTCTCCAGTATTATTATCTGCTCTGGGGGGGGGGGGGGGGGGTCTCCAATATAATTTTTTGCTCGGGGGGGGGGGGGTTTCCAGTATTATTACCTGCTCTGGGGGGTCTCCAGTATTATTACCTGCTCTGGGGGGTCTCCAGTATTATTATCTGCTCTGGGGGGGGGGGGGGTCTCCAGTATAATTACTTGCTCTGGGGGGGGGGGGGGGGTTCCAGTATTATTACCTGCTCTGGGGGGTCTCCAGTATTATTACCTGCTCTGGGGGGTCTCCAGTATTATTATCTGCTCTGGGGGGGGGGGGGGTCTCCAGTATAATTACTTGCTCTGGGGGGTCTCCAGTATTATTACCTGCTCTGGGGGGTCTCCAGTATTATTACCTGCTCTGGGGGGGGTCTCCAGTATTATTATCTGCTTTGGGGGGTTTCCAGTATTATTACCTGCTCTCAGGGGTCTCCAGTATTATTACCTGCTCTGGGGGGGGGGGGGGGTCTCCAGTATTATTATCTGCTTTGGGGGGTCTCCAGTTTTATTACCTGCTCTGGGGGTCTCCAGTATTATTACCTGCTCTGGGGGTCTCCAGTAGTATTAACTGCTCTGGGGGGTCTCCAGTATTATTACCTGCTCTGGGGGGTCTCCAGTATTATTACCTGCTCTGGGGGTCTCCAGTAGTATTAACTGCTCTGGGGTCTCCAGTAGTATTGTCTGCTATGGGGGTCTCCAGTATTATTACCTACTCTGGGGGGGTCTCCAGTATTATTACCTGCTCTGGGGGGTCTCCAGTATTATTACCTGCTCTGGGGTCTACAGTATTATTACCTACTCTGGGGGGTCTCCAGTATTATTACCTGCTCTGGGGGGGTCTCCAGTCTTATTACCTGCTCTGGTGTCTCCAGGATTATACATTTGCTCCGGGGGGGGGGGGGGGGGGGGTGTCTCTGCTCTGTATGCAGTATTTGGGTGCTGGGTGGCACCCTGTGCTGTGCTTGTTGTACCTCGGGTGCTGGTTACTTGTAGTAGATGTGACCGCGCGGCCCATTCCCGGCCTAAATCCTTAGATCAGGAATAAAACGGACAATATAAAGCAAATGTCATCATTTTATCATTTATTACGTTTGTGGATTCCATGTGTTTCGGACCCGGGCTCTGTGTGCGGGGGGGGAGTAGCTGGACTTATTATACCGCCTGTGTCACCTCTCGCCCGGGGCAGCCCCCCCTTGCCCCGCTGCAGGGTCCAGTCTCTTCTTCTCGCCTCATTTTCTCGTCTGTTGAACTTTTCCTTTCTTCCATTTCCAGGAATTATAAAAGTGGAAGTTCTTCCAAAAATGGACATTTCGGGAGTGAAGGAGGAGGACATCTCCGTGGTGACGGAGCGCTGCTTCCATGACATGAGGAGGGTCTTCTTCAGCCTCTCGGGTAAAGCGCCCCTCCAGCAGGACGCCTCCAGCCACTAAGCCAGACCCCCGCACTGAGAGTGGGGGTCCCTGGGCCCAGAGACTCATGGGAAAGGTATTTTAGGGACCGGAGCAGGTCCTTACACAAGTGGCTGATGGGAGACGATGTTTCTGGATCTCCCACATTATGTTATGGACACAAGTTATCAGGGTCCGGCTCCACCTGTTCTCTAACTCTGGGGGGCACAAACTTACTGGATAAATATCTGCGCCACAGACCACGGCCTCAGCAGAGAAGCCGCCATATAGTGCCAGGATATCCAGCAGCGCAGTTCTTAAAGGGGCTTCACAGAAAGGGGTCCGTGCTGTTATCCAGTGCGGTTGTGCCCCCCTGTCTGTAGAGTCATCACCCGGATGAAGCCGTCGGTTGTATAATTGTACAGCTCATGTGAATGGGCGCAGGTGCCGGGTGTGAACGCGCTCTATGGGTGCCGGGTGTGAACGCGCTCTATGGGTGCCGGGTGTGAACGCGCTCTAGGGGTGCCAATTATTTTCTAAGTTTAACTTCCAGTTTTTGTGCCACAGACCCTGCAGGGAGGACGCTCATCCTGCAGGGGGCGCCGGTCATAGTTTCATATAATTGATTTGTTGTTTGCTTTAACAAATGTTGATAAAAACAAAAAAAAAAGTGCCTTAATTAAAGCAAAACTGTTGTGTATACGGAGCCCTGTGTCGCCTCCCCCCGCAGCCTGTGACCCCCCCCCCCCCCCGCAGCCTGTGACCCGAAACCCCCCACAGCCCGTGACCCCCCCATTACCAGGGACCACATCACATGCTGCACATTATGGTTTATTTCACAGCAAATAATCAGCATCCAGTACCATGGAAATAGTGAAAGGAGGAGCCCATCTGCGGCAGCGATAGTCTGCAGAGCCCCTGTGTCCTGTGTGCAGTACCTGGGATTCCCCGGGGTTTCCCCTTCTAGTGACATCACAGATCTTTTCTGCAGGAACCTAAAAGAAGAAGATGTAAGTGAGAGACCCCAGAACAACCTACAGTGGGGGTCACATCCACCGGCAATGACGGGGCCTCAGCCTCTAAATCGTCAGATTTCATGGAATAATTACTGGATATAGAGAAGGATGAATGAGTTTTCCCTGTGTGCGGGGCGGGTGTAATTACTGCTGCGGGGCGGGTGTAATTACTGCTGCGGGGCGGCTGGGGAAGTATTTGGGATACAAGAGCGGGTGACCAGACGTAACCAGATTTGGATTAGGATCACGTACAGATTGGGGGTCATTTACTAAGGTCCCGATTCGCGTTATCCCGACGTGTTACCCGAATATTTCCGATTTGCGCCGATTTTCCCTGTATTGCCCCGGGATTTTGGCGCACGCAATCAGATTGTGGCGCATCGGCGCTGGCATGCGCGGACGGAAATCGGGGGCCGTGGCCGAACGAAAACCCGACGGATTCTGAAAAATCGCAGCATTTAAAAACGGAAAATGTGTCGCGGAGCTTGCACTTACCTTCATTCAGCCCGGCTCGGTGTATTCCAGTGCGTTCCGATGCTTTTCAGCGCAGCAGCGCCACCTGGTGGACGGCGGAGGAACTACCTTAATAAATCCCATCCGGACCCGAATCCAGCGCAGAGAACGCACCGCTGGATCGCGAATGGACCGGGTAAGTAAATCTGCCCCATTGTGATTTCTGAATATTGTCCTTCGTATTTTGCTGAAAAATCGCGGTGCAGCTCAGTAATAAGAGTGTCACAAACCCGGACTAAGCCGGGTGGGGTGTAGGGTGTGGGATGGAGGGGTGTGGAGTGTGGGGTGTGGTGGTGCAGTGCTGCGGTGGGGTGTTGGATGGTGCGGTAGTGCGGTGGGGTGGGCGGTGCGGTGCTGCGGTGGGGTGTGTGGTGGTGCGGTGCTGCGGTGGGGTGTGTGGTGGTGCGGTGCTGCGGTGGGGTGTTGGATGGTGCGGTAGTGCGGTGGGGTGTGTGGTGGTGCGGTGCTGCGGTGGGGTGTGTGGTGGTGCGGTGCTGCGGTGGGGTGTGTGGTGGTGCGGTGCTGCGGTGGGGTGTGTGGTGGTGCGGTGCTGCGGTGGGGTGTGTGGTGGTGCGGTGCTGCGGTGGGGTGTTGGATGGTGCGGTAGTGCGGTGGGGTGTGTGGTGGTGCGGTGCTGCGGTGGGGTGTGTGGTGGTGCGGTGCTGCGGTGGGGTGTGTGGTGGTGCGGTGCTGCGGTGGGGTGTGTGGTGGTGCGGTGCTGCGGTGGGGTGTGTGGTGGTGCGGTGCTGCGGTGGGGTGTTGGATGGTGCGGTGCTGCGGTGGGGTGTTGGATGGTGCGGTGCTGCGGTGGGGTGTTGGATGGTGCGGTGCTGCGGTGGGGTGTGTGGTGGTGCGGTGCTGCGGTGGGGTGTGTGGTGGTGCGGTAGTGCGGTGGGGTGTGTGGTGGTGCGGTGCTGCGGTGGGGTGTTGGATGGTGCGGTGCTGCGGTGGGGTGTGTGGTGGTGCGGTAGTGCGGTGGGGTGTGTGGTGGTGCGGTGCTGCGGTGGGGTGTTGGATGGTGCGGTAGTGCGGTGGGGTGGGCGGTGCGGTGCTGCGGTGGGGTGTGTGGTGGTGCGGTGCTGCGGTGGGGTGTGTGGTGGTGCGGTGCTGCGGTGGGGTGTGTGGTGGTGCGGTGCTGCGGTGGGGTGTTGGATGGTGCGGTGCTGCGGTGGGGTGTTGGATGGTGCGGTGCTGCGGTGGGGTGTTGGATGGTGCGGTGCTGCGGTGGGGTGTTGGATGGTGCGGTGCTGCGGTGGGGTGTGTGGTGGTGCGGTAGTGCGGTGGGGTGTGTGGTGGTGCGGTGCTGCGGTGGGGTGTTGGATGGTGCGGTGCTGCGGTGGGGTGTGTGGTGGTGCGGTAGTGCGGTGGGGTGTGTGGTGGTGCAGTGCTGCGGTGGGGTGTTGGATGGTGCGGTAGTGCGGTGGGGTGGGCGGTGCGGTGCTGCGGTGGGGTGTGTGGTGGTGCGGTGCTGCGGTGGGGTGTGTGGTGGTGCGGTGCTGCGGTGGGGTGTGTGGTGGTGCAGTGCTGCGGTGGGGTGTTGGATGGTGCGGTAGTGCGGTGGGGTGGGCGGTGCGGTGCTGCGGTGGGGTGTGTGGTGGTGCGGTGCTGCGGTGGGGTGTTGGATGGTGCGGTGCTGCGGTGGGGTGTTGGATGGTGCGGTGCTGCGGTGGGGTGTTGGATGGTGCGGTGCTGCGGTGGGGTGTTGGATGGTGCGGTGCTGCGGTGGGGTGTGTGGTGGTGCGGTGCTGCGGTGGGGTGTGTGGTGGTGCGGTAGTGCAGTGGGGTGTGTGGTGCTGCGGTGGGGTGTGAGAGAAGGGCGGGGAGCATGTGCTGGGGCTACCTATCTCCTTGGGGGCATGTGCTGGGGCTACCTATCTCCTTGGGGGCATGTGCTGGGGCTACCTATCTCCTTGGGGGCATGTGCTGGGGCTACCTATCTCCTTGGGGGCATGTGCTGGGGCTACCTATCTCCTTGGGGGCATGTGCTGGGGCTACCTATCTCCTTGGGGGCATGTGCTGGGGCTACCTATCTCCTTGGGGGCATGTGCTGGGGCTACCTATCTCCTTGGGGGCATGTGCTGGGGCTACCTATCTCCTTGGGTGCATGTGCTGGGGCTACCTATCTCCTTGGGTGCATGTGCTGGGGCTACCTATCTCCTTGGGGGCATGTGCTGGGGCTACCTATCTCCTTGGGTGCATGTGCTGGGGCTACCTATCTCCTTGGGGGCATGTGCTGGGGCTACCTATCTCCTTGGGTGCATGTGCTGGGGCTACCTATCTCCTTGGGTGCATGTGCTGGGGCTACCTATCTCCTTGGGTGCATGTGCTGGGGCTACCTATCTCCTTGGGTGCATGTGCTGGGGCTACCTATCTCCTTGGGTGCATGTGCTGGGGCTACCTATCTCCTTGGGTGCATGTGCTGGGGCTACCTATCTCCTTGGGTGCATGTGCTGGGGCTACCTATCTCCTTGGGTGCATGTGCTGGGGCTACCTATCTCCTTGGGTGCATGTGCTGGGGCTACCTATCTCCTTGGGTGCATGTGCTGGGGCTACCTATCTCCTTGGGTGCATGTGCTGGGGCTACCTATCTCCTTGGGTGCATGTGCTGGGGCTACCTATCTCCTTGGGTGCATGTGCTGGGGCTACCTATCTCCTTGGGTGCATGTGCTGGGGCTACCTATCTCCTTGGGGGCAGGTGCTGGGGCTACCTATCTCCTTGGGGGCAGGTGCTGGGGCTACCTATCTACTGGGGGCATGTGGTCAGGATTTGGAGTAGTGAACCTCCTGGACCACCGTGGATAATGATGTATACAGACACCAGGTCATTCCACAGGCACGACTTGTCCACGGTGCTTCCAAGGTCGAGGTAGAGGATCACTAGGCAGTCTCGTGGTCAGGAACAGGCAGACGGTCCAGGCAGGCGGCAATGATGTGAGGTTGGGAAGGAAGCAAGAGATCAGGGCTGGAAGCGAAGGAGCAGAATCAGGAACAGGTCCAGGGTCACAACAGGAGGACAACACTGGAAAGCTTCCTCATAGGCATGAAGCACTAAGATCCGACGGGGAATGCTGGGACCCGCCGGTGTTTATAGGAACCCGGAAAGTGGGCAGCGCCAATCAGCGGCGCACTGGCCCTTTAAATCCATGAGTGCCGGTGCACACTGGCCAGCCGGGACGGGAGACGGAAAGTGGTGAGTTGTGAGCTCGGAAATGGACCCTGCCACGGAGAGGGGCACGGGTGTGCCTGCGATCCGAGACCTAGATCACAGGGGCACCCGTGACACTGGGACTACCTATCTACTGGGGGGCATATGGTACGGCTCTTATGGAATAACATTTTAAAATGTGGCGTTCATGGCTCTCTCAGCCAAAAAGGTTCCTGACCCCTGGTGTAGGGTGTAGGGTGTGGTGGTGCAGTGCTGCGGAGGGGTGTTGGATGGTGCGGTGTAGGGTGTGGTGGCGCAGTGCTGTGGGGTGTTGGATGGTGCGGTGCTGCTGTGGGGTGTTGGATGGTGCGGTGCTGCTGTGGGGTGTTGGACGGTGCGGTGCGGTGTTGGACTGTGCGGTGCTGCGGTGTTGGACGGTGCAGTGCTGCGGTGGGGTGTTGGACGGTGCAGTGCTGCGGTGGGGTGTTGGACGGTGCGGTGCGGTGTTGGACTGTGCGGTGCTGCGGTGTTGGACGGTGCAGTGCTGCGGTGGGGTGTTGGACGGTGCAGTGCTGCGGTGGGGTGTTGGACGGTGCAGTGCTGCGGTGGGGTGTTGGACGGTGCGGTGCTGCGGTGGGGTGTTGGACGGTGCGGTGCTGCGGTGGGGTGTTGGACGGTGCGGTGCTGCGGTGGGGTGTTGGACGGTGCGGTGCTGCGGTGGGGTGTTGGACGGTGCGGTGCTGCGGTGGGGTGTTGGGTGGTGCGGTGCTGCGGTGGGGTGTTGGGTGGTGCGGTGGGGTGTTGGATGGTGCAGTGCTGCGGTGGGGTGTTGGATGGTGCAGTGCTGCGGTGGGGTGTTGGATGGTGCAGTGCTGCGGTGGGGTGTTGGATGGTGCAGTGCTGCGGTGGGGTGTTGGATGGTGCAGTGCTGCGGTGGGGTGTTGGATGGTGCAGTGCTGCGGTGGGGTGTTGGATGGTGCAGTGCTGCGGTGGGGTGTTGGATGGTGCGGTGCTGCGGTGGGGTGTTGGATGGTGCGGTGCTGCGGTGGGGTGTTGGACGGTGCGGTGCTGCGGTGGGGTGTTGGACGGTGCGGTGCTGCGGTGGGGTGTTGGACGGTGCGGTGCTGCGGTGGGGTGTTGGACGGTGCGGTGCTGCGGTGGGGTGTTGGGTGGTGCGGTGCTGCGGTGGGGTGTTGGGTGGTGCGGTGGGGTGTTGGATGGTGCAGTGCTGCGGTGGGGTGTTGGATGGTGCAGTGCTGCGGTGGGGTGTTGGATGGTGCAGTGCTGCGGTGGGGTGTTGGATGGTGCAGTGCTGCGGTGGGGTGTTGGATGGTGCAGTGCTGCGGTGGGGTGTTGGATGGTGCAGTGCTGCGGTGGGGTGTTGGATGGTGCAGTGCTGCGGTGGGGTGTTGGATGGTGCAGTGCTGCGGTGGGGTGTTGGATGGTGCAGTGCTGCGGTGGGGTGTTGGATGGTGCAGTGCTGCGGTGGGGTGTTGGATGGTGCAGTGCTGCGGTGGGGTGTTGGATGGTGCAGTGCTGCGGTGGGGTGTTGGATGGTGCAGTGCTGCGGTGGGGTGTTGGATGGTGCAGTGCTGCGGTGGGGTGTTGGATGGTGCAGTGCTGCGGTGGGGTGTTGGATGGTGCAGTGCTGCGGTGGGGTGTTGGATGGTGCAGTGCTGCGGTGGGGTGTTGGATGGTGCAGTGCTGCGGTGGGGTGTGGGATGGTGCAGTGCTGCGGTGGGGTGTGGGATGGTGCAGTGCTGCGGTGGGGTGTTGGATGGTGCAGTGCTGCGGTGGGGTGTTGGATGGTGCAGTGCTGCGGTGTTGGATGGTGCAGTGCTGCGATGTTGGATGGTGCAGTGCTGCGGTGGGGTGTTGGATGGTGCAGTGCTGCGGTGGGGTGTTGGATGGTGCAGTGCTGCGGTGTTGGATGGTGCAGTGCTGCGGTGGGGTGTTGGATGGTGCAGTGCTGCGGTGGGGTGTTGGATGGTGCAGTGCTGCGGTGGGGTGTTGGATGGTGCAGTGCTGCGGTGGGGTGTTGGATGGTGCAGTGCTGCGGTGGGGTGTTGGATGGTGCAGTGCTGCGGTGTTGGATGGTGCAGTGCTGCGGTGTTGGATGGTGCAGTGCTGCGGTGGGGTGTTGGATGGTGCAGTGCTGCGGTGGGGTGTTGGATGGTGCAGTGCTGCGGTGGGGTGTTGGATGGTGCAGTGCTGCGGTGGGATGTTGGATGGTGCAGTGCTGCGGTGTTGGATGGTGCGGTGTAGGGTGCGGACACTTTATTATATGTAACCTGGTGCACAGTGATGTATTTGGGGTGTCCGGACCCGGCGCCCACTCACACGTCTCGAGCCGCTCCTCCAGGAATGAGATCTGCTCGCTGAGGGATTCCATCCTTTCCATCTGCTGCAGGGAATGTGTCAGGACGGTGACGGGGCCCAAGACGTCTTCAGGGGACGAGGAGCTCAGACTATGAAAGGGGGCCAAAACCAAGTGCAGCTTCTGTAAGAGAGAACACAGGGAGCTCATGGGTGCAGCCCTGCAGCGCCCCCCGGTGTGTACACAGTGTATGACATGTGATGGGAGAGGGGTCCTGCAGTGCCCCCAGTGTATACACAGTGTATGACATGTGATGGGAGAGGGGTCCTGCAGTGCCCCCAGTGTATACACAGTGTATGACATGTGATGGGGGAGGGTGAGGGGTCCTGCAGCACCCCCGGTGTATACACAGTGTATGACATGTCATGGGGGAGCCCCCCAGGACGGGTGTGGCCGCTCACCTGCTCCAGGACCTCTATCTTGCTCCGCAGCTCTCGCACTTCTCTCCTGACGTCTTCTGATTCTCCTAATGAACAGGAGAGAAAAGGAAACGAGATCAGGACAGAGAATCCCAGACACCCAGCTCTCCCAGGCTCCTGCACAGCTGGGATATATGGGGCTCCGCATGATCTGGCACTGGGACAGATGGGTGCCAGTGTTTATTGTCCATCATCCGTCACATCTTGAGTATTGGGCTCGGTTCTGGTGCCAGTTCTCTCGGGTCGGGTGATCGATGGCCGCGCCGGCAGCAGCGCATTATTACTCACGGTACGAGTTTGATGTGTCACAGCGCGTACCAAAAGTAATAATGTGCAGCCACCAACTGCTGTGCTGGAGTACAACCCCCATCATCTCCTCGCTGCCAGGGGGAGGCTGTAGACGACAATCTGTGAATATAAAGGTGGCGCTGACCCGTCTCTATCACTGCTGGCTGTGGGGGCGCTGCACTCACCCGTCTCTATCACTGCTGGCTGTGGGGGCGCTGCACTCACCCGTCTCTATCACTGCTGGCTGTGGGGGCGCTGCACTCACCCGTCTCTATCACTGCTGGCTGTGGGGGCGCTGCACTCACCCGTCTCTATCACTGCTGGCTGTGGGGGCGCTGCACTCACCCGTCTCTATCACTGCTGGCTGTGGGGGCGCTGCACTCACCCGTCTCTATCACTGCTGGCTGTGGGGGCGCTGCACTCACCCGTCTCTATCACTGCTGGCTGTGGGGGCGCTGCACTCACCCGTCTCTATCACTGCTGGCTGTGGGGGCGCTGCACTCACCCGTCTCTATCACTGCTGGCTGTGGGGGTGTTGGGGGGGCGCTGGTGGTCTTCTCCACTTTGTGACAGGCCCCCCCGTCATCTGAGAGGTAGAATCCCTGGGAGCAGCCGCAGCGGAAGCTTCCGGAGGTGTTGATGCAGCTTTGGGAACAGTGGTGCTGTCCGCTCTCGCACTCGTCCACATCTGGAGACAGGAGACATGACATGAAGACCCTCCTGCAGCCCCCCTCGCCCCATGACCTTACAGCCCGCAGGAGGGTCTTACCTGTTTGGCAGTGGACCCCGCTCCAGCCCTCGCTGCACCGACACTGGTTGTAGCCGACGCACGCTCCTCCATTGTGACATGGCAGCGGGCAAGATACTGGGGGGGGGGGGGGGGAGAAACATGAGCAGGTGAGACCCCCACATCACTATAGACCCCCATCCCTGATCACTAGAGACCCCCACATCACTATAGACCCCCATCCCTGATCACTGGAGACCCCCACATCACTATAGACCCCCACATCCCTGATCACTGGAGACCCCCATCCCTGATCACTGGAGACCCCCACATCACCATAGACCCCCATCCCTGATCACTGGAGACCCCCACATCACCATAGACCCCCATCCCTGATCACTGGAGACCCCCACATCACCATAGACCCACTTCCCTGATCACTGGAGACCCCCACATCACCATAGGCCCCCATCCCTGATCACTGGAGACCCCCACATCACCATAGACCCCCTTCCCTGATCACTGGAGACCCCTACATCACCAGAGACCCCCATCCCTGATCACTGGAGACCCCCACATCACTAGAGACCCCCATCCCTGATCACTAGAGACCCCCATCCCTGATCACTAGAGACCCCCATCCCTGATCACTAGAGACCCCCATCCCTGATCACTAGAGACCCCCATCCCTGATCACTAGAGACCCCCACCTCTTGTAACTGGAGACCCCTCCCCATCACTGGAGACCCCCACATCACTATAGACCCCCATCCCTGATCACTAGAGACCCTCACATCACTATAGAGCCCCATCCCTGATCACTGGAGACCCCCACATCACTAGAGACCCCCCATCCCTGATCACTAGAGACCCCCACCTCTTGTAACTGGAGACCCCTCCCCATCACTGGAGACCCTCACATCACTATAGACCCCCATCCCTGATCACTAGAGACCCTCACATCACTATAGACCCCCATCCCTGATCACTAGAGACCCTTCCCCATCACTGGAGACCCCCACATCACTATAGACCCCCATCCCTGATCACTGGAGACCCCCACATCACTAGAGACCCCCCATCCCTGATCACTAGAGACCCCCACCTCTTGTAACTGGAGACCCCTCCCCATCACTGGAGACCCCCACATCACTATAGACCCCCATCCCTGATCACTAGAGACCCTCACATCACTATAGAGCCCCATCTCTTATAACTGGAGACCCCTCCCCATCACTGGAGACCCCCACATCACTATAGACCCCCACATCACTAGAGACCCCCCATCCCTGATCACTAGAGACCCCCACCTCTTGTAACTGGAGACCCCTCCCCATCACTGGAGACCCCCACATCACTGAAGACCCCCACATCACTGAAGACCCCCACATCACTATAGACCCCCATCCCTGATCACTGGAGACCCCCACATCACTAGAGACCCCCCATCCCTGATCACTACAGACCCCCACCTCTTGTAACTGGAGACCCCTCCCCATCACTGGAGACATTATACCCCATGTCCGGTGTGTAGTAGCCTGTGCACAATGGAACACATGGGGCGTCCTGGGGGTCCGCAGCGTTACCTTGGCTACAGCTGTGCCCCTCTGCCCTCCACCAGCCCGGGCAGCACGAGTACAAGGGCAGCGCCATCTTCCTGGATATTTGTCTGTAGGAAATCTTATAGGTTGTTCTACAAGTGAAAGACACAAGACCATGAGAGCCCCCCAAATATCCTGGGACCCCCGGACCACTGCTCAGCGGTGCTGTGTACCCAGGACTGACCTGTAGGTGCTGCACACCCGGAGACCCTCGCACACGGTGATCAGTGGCTTGTACACCGGCTGCACCAGCGACTGCGTCACCCACACCGAGCCGATCCGAGTGCCGGAGGAACAGATCCGTCTCCTGCGGAAGACGTCACATAACACCTGGTGCACTACAACTCCCAGCAGGCTGCCTCTCTAGGGGACCATTGGGGGGCTCTCTTACCTGTGAGTCTGGGTCGGGGGGTTCTGGTGCAGTAACATTGGCAGCGGGACCCCCTGAGCTGCAGACCCCCGCATGGTCCCCCCATTGCCCCGGTCACTGGCTCTGGGGTGGATTACATTGTGCGCCAGGAACAATCCCCCCCATCGGAATGTGAGCCCCTCAGTGCTAGGCCGTATCTCTCAGCGATGGGGGTCCGCACATTTACACTGGGGGGGCATTAACCCCTTCCCACCCTGCGGGGCACCTGAGGAGAAGGATCTATCTGTGATACGTGTAATGGGAACCACATGTCCCCCGCACTGAGGACGCACATTTCGGGTGGGGACCCAATAATGCCACACCTGGCCACACCCACAATGGGCGGGGTCTGACACCAGCTATCCACAGTATTGGGCCCTGACAACATTCTCATCACACAGATCCGCACTCCAGGAGAACTACAACCCTCAGCATAGCCCCCCACCATATACAGTCAGAGGGTCTTACCCGGAGCGATACAGAAGATCTGCAGCCTGGGCCCCCAGCAGCAGGAAGCCCATCATCCAGCAGCCCACTCCCCACATTCTCCGCATCCCGATCCTGCCGCTCCAGAGGAAATCCCTGGAAGACAAAGCGCACGAGCCGTCACATAGGAGCCAACCTATAGCAGACCCCTCAACACACGTGTGTCATCACATCAGCTGGGGGAGACCCCCATACACACCCACTGCACAGGAGGGGATTAGATACACCGCTCAGCACACTGTATCACAGCATAGGATTAGATACACAGCGCAGCACATTGTATCACAGCATAGGATTAGATACACAGCGCAGCACACTGTATCACAGCATAGGATTAGATACACAGCGCAGCACATTGTATCACAGCATAGGATTAGATACACAGCGCAGCACACTGTATCACAGCATAGGATTAGATACACCGCTCAGCACACTGTATCACAGCATAGGATTAGATACACAGCGCAGCACATTGTATCACAGCATAGGATTAGATACACAGCGCAGCACACTGTATCACAGCATAGGATTAGATACACCGCGCAGCACATTGTATCACAGCATAGGATTAGATACACAGCGCAGCACACTGTATCACAGCATAGGATTAGATACACCGCTCAGCACACTGTATCACAGCATAGGATTAGATACACCGCTCAGCACACTGTGTCACAGGATAGGATTAGATACACCGCTCAGCACACTGTATCACAGGATAGGGTTAGATACACAGCTCAGCACACTGTATCAAAGGATAGGATTAGATACACAGCTCAGCACACTGTATCACAGGATAGGATTAGATACACATCTCAGGATCACACACATCAGGATTAGATACACAGCTCAGGATCACACACATCAGGATAAGATACACAGCTCAGGATCGCACACATCAGGATTAGATACACAGCTCAGGATCGCACACATCAGGATTAGATACACAGCTCAGGATCACACACATCAGGATTAGATACACAGCTCAGGATCACACACATCAGGATTAGATACACAGCTCAGGATCACACACATCAGGATTAGATACACAGCTCCGTATCGCGGTCCCTGGAGATTATGATTGGTTCTCAGGTTCCTGGGGATGACAGACGAGTAATGGCTGGGCCTGGGACTCCTCACTCACTGCCGTATCACAGCTGTGGGGGGCGTCTGGGGGATGGGGGCAGGTGCAGTACCTCAGAGCGGCCTCCAGGTGGCAGCTGCTGCCCCAAGATGAGGATACAATGTATCACCACAACTTCCACTTCTATTACACCAACTGATTAAACTAAAGGGTCAAGGGTTAGCGCAGCAATCACAGGGTTAAATCAATCACCCCCAAACGCCTTCATCACCCGGAGTGCTGCGCAATGCGAGCGGTGACATCACAGCACCCAGAATAATGGAGGAGGGGGTCCCAATATATTGGACAGAACCGCTGCAAGCAGAACAGGTCCCAGCGCCCCAATCATAGGAAGGGGGGGGGGGGTATTTAACCCTTGCACTGGAGACACACAAGGTGCAGAATGTACTCACTGTCACTCGCCCTCTGCTCTCGTCACAGCACAGTCAGTGAGTAGTCCATCGGCTTAGATACACGGGGGTCCAGAACCAGGTGGGCTCAGGTACACGGGGGTCCAGCACCAGGTGGGCTCAGGTACACGGGGGTCCAGCACCAGGTGGGCTCAGGTACACGGGGGTCCAGCACCAGGTGGGCTCAGGTACACGGGGGTCCAGCACCAGGTGGGCTCAAGTACACGGGGGTCCAGCACCAGGTGGGCTCAGGTACACGGGGGTCCAGCACCAGGTGGGCTCAGGTACACGGGGGTCCAGCACCAGGTGGGCTCAGGTACACGGGGGTCCAGCACCAGGTGGGCTCAGGTACACGGGGGTCCAGCACCAGGTGGGCTCAGGTACACGGGGTCCGGGCTCAGTTGGTCAGCTGCAGTGGGATATACATTGATGTGTAGTGGGAAAGTGACAGGAGTTGTGGGGCCCCCTCCCCCGCGTGCCAGTGCCCCCTCCTCCTCCCTTTTCCCCATTGGATGGGGGCCCAGCGCTTACACCTGGAGGCAGAGGCTATGGGTACAGGCGATGAGTGGAGCCCCAGCACCTGCTGCACATCTATGGAGCAATGCTCTGCAGATCACTAGAAAGGTCAGCAAGGAGGTCAATGGTGTAATGCTCTGCAGGGCATATCACTGCGTATGTCTTTGGGTGCAATGTTCTGCAGCATCAGCACTTTAGTTTAGAATGGAACCTTCTCCATAGGACTAGACCATGCTGCTGCCATATAACAGAGGTGTAGGTTTTAGATTCCAAGAAAAGAGACAAAGAAAGACAAAAAGAGAAAACAGAGAGAGAACAAAGGAAAATAAAGAGAGAGTGATAGAAAAAGGCAGGAGACAGAAAACAGAGGAGACAGAGGGACAGAAAGAGACAGCGACAGGAGAGAGAAAACAGAGAGAGAAGAGACAGGAGGAAATCCTAACGAGACGACCCTGGATGCCATAAGCAGTTCAGTCTCTTGTGGTGTTGTGAGACCCCCGCTCCATGGAGATCTGAGGGGGCTCCGGCACTCACCTAGTGTCCTCCCAGGACTGTCCACCTCATGGCTCCGGCTGCTTCTTATGTGACTGCGGGGGGAAAGGAGAAGACATTAGTAAGGTCCTGAGAAGAGCGGGGGGCCAGGGGGCAGAACTTGGGGGGATAACAAGCTGCAGCTGTTCTTAGAGTCACAGATTTCACCTCAATGCCAGTCTGCTATACATGGGAGGAATCATTGAAGCGGTGCCAGATACAGCACCACCCCAGGCTACAGGCCGGGTCAGGTACTGCAGTTCACCATACACAGGACAAAAGTTGTACATGAAGGCAGAACCCCCAGACAGCTCAGAGGCAGCGCTCCCTGCGGCAGTCACATATAGGACAGACCTCAGTGATGCCTCACCCAAAACCATCCCACAGATCTATGACTATTGTACTCCTCATCCCAAACACCCGTATAAAGGACAGAGGACTGCACTGACACATTGTAACGCAGAGACAACATATGAGTAAAAAGCACAAAATTAAAAAAAAAAATAAAAATAATGGAGAAGAATAGTAATAAAACAAGAAAAACCCAAGGAGAAAACCTCCACATCCCTCCAGGCACTGGGGGCTCCTACATCTGCGGGGGTAGCAAGGGGACGTTACCTGCTGGGTGCAGGGTGCTGCCATCTGTACAGTGCACCCTCCAGTGCGGAGGCAGTAAGGAGACGTTACCTGCAGGGTGCAGCCATCTGTACAGTGCACCCTCCAGTGTGGAGGCAGTAAGGGGACGTTACCTGCAGGGTGCAGCCATCTGTACAGTGCACCCTCCAGTGCAGAGGCAGTAAGGACACATTACCTGCAGGGTGCAGCCATCTGTACAGTGCACCCTCCAGTGCGGAGGCAGTAAGGAGACGTTACCTGCAGGGTGCAGCCATCTGTACAGAGCACCCTCCAGTGCGGAGGCAGTAAGGAGACGTTACCTGCAGGGTGCAGCCATCTGTACAGAGCACCCTCCAGTGCGGAGGCAGTAAGGAGACGTTACCTGCAGGGTGCAGCCATCTGTACAGTGCACCCTCCAGTGTGGAGGCAGTAAGGAGACGTTACCTGCAGGGTGCAGCCATCTGTACAGAGCACCCTCCAGTGCGGAGGCAGTAAGGAGACGTTACCTGCAGGGTGCAGCCATCTGTACAGTGCACCCTCCAGTGTGGAGGCAGTAAGGAGACGTTACCTGCAGGGTGCAGCCATCTGTACAGTGCACCCTCCAGTGCGGAGGCAGTAAGGAGACGTTACCTGCAGGGTGCAGCCATCTGTACAGTGCACCCTCCAGTGTGGAGGCAGTAAGGAGACGTTACCTGCAGGGTGCAGCCATCTGTACAGAGCACCCTCCAGTGTGGAGGCAGTAAGGTGACGTTACCTGCTGGGTGCTGGCTCCGCGTTCATCTTGGAAGGAGCGGTCTCGTCTTCGGAGACCCTTGAGGTGCACTGGTGCTGCGTTACTCTATGAAAGGATCTTTTTATGCCCCTGATCCTGTATAAATCAGGACGGGGCTGGCCGCTCGGGGAGAGGATATCCTGTGTGTGTTTGGGGCTGATAAAGCTTTCTGCTACAACAAACACTTGAGCGGCCGCGGTCCTGATGTCCCCAGCGCCGGCCGCAGTCACATCCCCCAATCCGGTCTGTTTACAGTATGAGATTACAAGGAAGTGTCACCCATAGGGACCCGGCTGTCACCCGCAAGTCACCGCTCCGAGATTACAGGAAGAGCCAGAGGAGGGATATCCTCCAGAGGTCACACAGATGCACCGGCCGCATCCACTACAGCCCCCCACATGTACCCCAAGATATCCTTGTACCCCCCAGACACGGGTTATACACAGACACCTCAGATACAGGTTATACACACAGACGCCTCAGATACAGGTTATACACACAGACACCTCAGATACAGGTGATACACACAGACGCCTTAGATACAGGTTATACACAGACGCCTCAGATACAGGTTATACACAGACACCTCAGATACAGGTTATACACAGACACCTCAGATCCAGGTTATACACACAGACGCCTCAGATACAGGTTATACACAGACACCTCAGATACAGGTTATACACAGACACCTCAGATACAGGTTATACACAGACGCCTCAGATACAGGTTATACACAGACACCTCAGATACAGGTTGCACACACAGACACCTCAGATACAGGTTATACACAGACACCTCAGATACAGGTTATACACACAGATGCCTCAGATACAGGTTATACACACAGACACCTCAGATACAGGTTATACACAGACACCTCAGATCCAGGTTATACACAGACGCCTCAGATACAGGTTATACACAGACACCTCAGATACAGGTTGCACACACAGACACCTCAGATACAGGTTATACACAGACACCTCAGATACAGGTTATACACACAGACGCCTCAAATACAGGTTATACACACAGACACCTCAGATACAGGTTATACACAGACACCTCAGATACAGGTTATACACAGACACCTCAGATACAGGTTATACACAGACACCTCAGATACAGGTTACACACAGACACCTCAGATACAGGTTATACACACAGACGCCTCAGATACAGGTTATACACACAGACGCCTCAGATACAGGTTATACACAGACACCTCAGATACAGGTTATACACAGACACCTCAGATACAGGTTATACACAGACACCTCAGATACAGGTTACACACAGACACCTCAGATACAGGTTATACACAGACACCTCAGATACAGGTTATACACACAGACGCCTCAGATAAAGGTTATACACACAGACGCCTCAGATACAGGTTATACACAGACACCTCAGATACAGGTTATACACAGACACCTCAGATACAGGTTATACACAGACACCTCAGATACAGGTTATACACAGACACCTCAGATACAGGTTATACACAGACACCTCAGATACAGGTTATACACAGACACCTCAGATACAGGTTATACACACAGACACCTCAGATACAGGTTATACACAGACACCTCAGATACAGGTTATACACAGACACCTCAGATACAGGTTATACACACAGACGCCTCAGATACAGGTTATACACACAGACGCCTCAGATACAGGTTATACACACAGACGCCTCAGATACAGGTTATACACAGACACCTCAGATACAGGTTGTACGCACAGACGCCTCAGATACAGGTTATACACAGACACCTCAGATACAGCTTATACACAGACACCTCAGATACAGGTTATACACAGACACCTCAGATACAGGTTATACACAGACACCTCAGATACAGGTTATACACACAGACGCCTCAGATACAGGTTATACACACAGACGCCTCAGATACAGGTTGCACACACAGACACCTCAGATACAGGTTATACACAGACACCTCAGATACAGGTTATACACACAGACGCCTCAGATACAGGTTATACACACAGACACCTCAGATACAGGTTATACACAGACACCTCAGATACAGGTTATACACACAGACGCCTCAGATACAGGTTATACACACAGACGCCTCAGATACAGGTTATGCACAGACGCCTCAGATACAGGTTATACACACAGACCCCTCAGATACAGGTTATACACAGACACCTCAGATACAGGTTATACACAGACACCTCAGATACAGGTTATACACACAGACGCCTCAGATACAGGTTATACACAGACACCTCAGATACAGGTTATACACAGACACCTCAGATACAGGTTATACACAGACACCTCAGATACAGGTTATACACAGACACCTCAGATACAGGTTATACACACAGACGCCTCAGATACAGGTTATACACAGACACCTCAGATACAGGTTATACACACAGACGCCTCAGATACAGGTTATACACACAGACGCCTCAGATACAGGTTATACACAGACGCCTCAGATACAGGTTATACACAGACGCCTCAGATACAGGTTATACACAGACACCTCAGATACAGGTTATACACAGACACCTCAGATACAGGTTATACACAGACACCTCAGATACAGGTTGTACACAGACGCCTCAGATACAGGTTATACACACAGACGCCTCAGATACAGGTTATACACAGACACCTCAGATACAGGTTATACACAGACACCTCAGATACAGGTTATACACAGACACCTCAGATACAGGTTATACACACAGACGCCTCAGATACAGGTTATACACACAGACGCCTCAGATACAGGTTATACACACAGACACCTCAGATACAGGTTATACACAGACACCTCAGATACAGGTTATACACACAGACACCTCAGATACAGGTTATACACAGACACCTCAGATACAGGTTATACACAGACGCCTCAGATACAGGTTATACACAGACGCCTCAGATACAGGTTATACACAGACACCTCAGATACAGGTTGTACACAGACGCCTCAGATACAGGTTATACACAGACGCCTCAGATACAGGTTATACACACAGACGCCTCAGATACAGGTTATACACACAGACACCTCAGATACAGGTTATACACAGACACCTCAGATACAGGTTATACACACAGACGCCTCAGATACAGGTTATACACACAGACACCTCAGATACAGGTTATACACACAGACGCCTCAGATACAGGTTATACACACAGACGCCTCAGATAAAGGTTGCACACACAGACGCCTCAGATACAGGTTATACACACAGACACCTCAGATACAGGTTATACACAGACACCTCAGATACAGGTTATACACAGACACCTCAGATACAGGTTATACACAGACACCTCAGATACAGGTTACACACAGACACCTCAGATACAGGTTATACACACAGACACCTCAGATACAGGTTATACACAGACGCCTCAGATACAGGTTATACACAGACACCTCAGATACAGGTTATACACAGACACCTCAGATACAGGTTATACACAGACACCTCAGATACAGGTTACACACAGACACCTCAGATACAGGTTATACACACAGACACCTCAGATACAGGTTATACACAGACACCTCAGATACAGGTTATACACAGACACCTCAGATACAGGTTATACACAGACACCTCAGATACAGGTTATACACAGACGCCTCAGATACAGGTTATACACAGACACCTCAGATACAGGTTGCACACACAGACACCTCAGATACAGGTTATACACAGACACCTCAGATACAGGTTATACACACAGACGCCTCAGATACAGGTTATACACACAGACACCTCAGATACAGGTTATACACAGACACCTCAGATCCAGGTTATACACAGACGCCTCAGATACAGGTTATACACAGACACCTCAGATACAGGTTGCACACACAGACACCTCAGATACAGGTTATACACAGACACCTCAGATACAGGTTATACACACAGACGCCTCAAATACAGGTTATACACACAGACACCTCAGATACAGGTTATACACAGACACCTCAGATACAGGTTATACACAGACACCTCAGATACAGGTTATACACAGACACCTCAGATACAGGTTACACACAGACACCTCAGATACAGGTTATACACACAGACGCCTCAGATACAGGTTATACACACAGACGCCTCAGATACAGGTTATACACAGACACCTCAGATACAGGTTATACACAGACACCTCAGATACAGGTTATACACAGACACCTCAGATACAGGTTACACACAGACACCTCAGATACAGGTTATACACAGACACCTCAGATACAGGTTATACACACAGACGCCTCAGATAAAGGTTATACACACAGACGCCTCAGATACAGGTTATACACAGACACCTCAGATACAGGTTATACACAGACACCTCAGATACAGGTTATACACAGACACCTCAGATACAGGTTATACACAGACACCTCAGATACAGGTTATACACAGACACCTCAGATACAGGTTATACACAGACACCTCAGATACAGGTTATACACACAGACACCTCAGATACAGGTTATACACAGACACCTCAGATACAGGTTATACACAGACACCTCAGATACAGGTTATACACACAGACGCCTCAGATACAGGTTATACACACAGACGCCTCAGATACAGGTTATACACACAGACGCCTCAGATACAGGTTATACACAGACACCTCAGATACAGGTTGTACGCACAGACGCCTCAGATACAGGTTATACACAGACACCTCAGATACAGCTTATACACAGACACCTCAGATACAGGTTATACACAGACACCTCAGATACAGATACAGGTTATACACAGACACCTCAGATACAGGTTATACACACAGACGCCTCAGATACAGGTTATACACACAGACGCCTCAGATACAGGTTATGCACAGACGCCTCAGATACAGGTTATACACAGACGCCTCAGATACAGGTTATACACACAGACCCCTCAGATACAGGTTATACACAGACACCTCAGATACAGGTTATACACAGACACCTCAGATACAGGTTATACACACAGACGCCTCAGATACAGGTTATACACAGACACCTCAGATACAGGTTATACACAGACACCTCAGATACAGGTTATACACAGACACCTCAGATACAGGTTATACACAGACACCTCAGATACAGGTTATACACACAGACGCCTCAGATACAGGTTATACACAGACACCTCAGATACAGGTTATACACACAGACGCCTCAGATACAGGTTATACACACAGACGCCTCAGATACAGGTTATACACAGACGCCTCAGATACAGGTTATACACAGACGCCTCAGATACAGGTTATACACAGACACCTCAGATACAGGTTATACACAGACACCTCAGATACAGGTTATACACAGACGCCTCAGATACAGGTTGTACACAGACGCCTCAGATACAGGTTATACACACAGACGCCTCAGATACAGGTTATACACAGACACCTCAGATACAGGTTATACACAGACACCTCAGATACAGGTTATACACAGACACCTCAGATACAGGTTATACACACAGACGCCTCAGATACAGGTTATACACACAGACGCCTCAGATACAGGTTATACACACAGACACCTCAGATACAGGTTATACACAGACACCTCAGATACAGGTTATACACACAGACACCTCAGATACAGGTTATACACAGACACCTCAGATACAGGTTATACACAGACGCCTCAGATACAGGTTATACACAGACGCCTCAGATACAGGTTATACACAGACACCTCAGATACAGGTTGTACACAGACACCTCAGATACAGGTTATACACAGACGCCTCAGATACAGGTTATACACACAGACGCCTCAGATACAGGTTATACACACAGACACCTCAGATACAGGTTATACACAGACACCTCAGATACAGGTTATACACACAGACGCCTCAGATACAGGTTATACACACAGACACCTCAGATACAGGTTATACACACAGACGCCTCAGATACAGGTTATACACACAGACGCCTCAGATAAAGGTTGCACACACAGACGCCTCAGATACAGGTTATACACACAGACACCTCAGATACAGGTTATACACAGACACCTCAGATACAGGTTATACACAGACACCTCAGATACAGGTTATACACACAGACGCCTCAGATACAGGTTATACACACAGACGCCTCAGATACAGGTTGTACACAGACACCTCAGATACAGGTTATACACAGACACCTCAGATACAGGTTATACACAGACACCTCAGATACAGGTTATACACAGACACCTCAGATACACTTTATACACACAGACGCCTCAGATACAGGTTATACACACAGACGCCTCAGATAAAGGTTGCACACACAGACGCCTCAGATACAGGTTATACACACAGACACCTCAGATACAGGTTATACACACAGACACCTCAGATACAGGTTATACACACAGACACCTCAGATACAGGTTGTACACAGACGCCTCAGATACAGGTTATACACAGACGCCTCAGATACAGGTTATACACAGACACCTCAGATACAGGTTATACACACAGACGCCTCAGATACAGGTTATACACACAGACGCCTCAGATACAGGTTATACACACAGACGCCTCAGATAAAGGTTGCACACACAGACACCTCAGATACAGGTTATACACAGACACCTCAGATACAGGTTATACACAGACACCTCAGATACAGGTTATACACACAGACGCCTCAGATACATGTTGTACGCACAGACGCCTCAGATACAGGTTGTACACAGACACCTCAGATACAGGTTATACACAGACGCCTCAGATACAGGTTATACACACAGACGCCTCAGATACAGGTTATACACACAGACACCTCAGATACAGGTTATACACAGACACCTCAGATACAGGTTATACACACAGACGCCTCAGATACAGGTTATACACACAGACACCTCAGATACAGGTTATACACAATGTTCTGGCTACATATCACAGGCTATATATGGGGGCCATACTGACGGTCACCCAGCTTTCCTAGATACAGATGTAATTTGGAATGTGCTGACTCCTTTCGCAGTGTGGCTGTTGCCTGGGTCGGCAGTAATCCCGGTTCCTATGTGACCTGTGTATTCCACACATTCCGCACCGATTATTAGTTCCACTTCGCTCTCTCATCCCGGGGACAGCGTCTAATGATTGCCGCACAGCCAATGTATAACTAAACATTCCCAGGTTACATTCTAGGAAATAATGGCTCTGGAATTCTTGGAATTTTCAACAATTCAATTGGACACTAAAAAAGCAGAAAACAAAATGCAACCCTTCATGGACCACACCAGACTTCTCCCATCAGGCCATCAGGGACCACACCAGACACCTCCGATCAGGCCTTCATGGACCACACCAGATCCCTCCCATCAGGCCTTCATAGACCACACCAGACCCCTCCGATCAGGCCGTCATGGACCACACCAGACCCCTCCCATCCGGCCTTCATGGACCACACCAGACCCCTCTGGCCAGGCCTTCATGGACCACACCAGACCCCTCTGGCCAGGCCTTCATGGACCACACCAGACTCCTCCAATCAGGCCTTCATGACCACACCAGACCCCTCCCATCCGGCCTTCATGGACCACACCAGACCCCTCTGGCCAGGCCTTCATGGACCACACCAGACCCCTCTGGCCAGGCCTTCATGGACCACACCAGACTCCTCCAATCAGGCCTTCATGACCACACTAGACCACACCAGACCCCTCCCATCAGACCTTCATAGACCACACCAGGCCCCTCCCAGGCCTTCATGGACCACACCAGACCCCTCCCATCAGACCTTTATGGACCACACCAGACCCCTCCCATCCGGCCTTCATGGACCACACCAGACCCCTCTGGCCAGGCCTTCATGGACCACACCAGACTCCTCCAATCAGGCCTTCATGACCACACTAGACCACACCAGACCCCTCCCATCAGACCTTCATAGACCACACCAGGCCCCTTCCAGGCCTTCATGGACCACACCAGACCCCTCCCATCAGACCTTCATGGACCACACCAGGCCCCTCCCAGGCCTTCATGGACCACACCAGACCCCTCCCAGGCCTTCATGGTTCACACCAGACCCCTCCGGCCAGGGCTTCATGGACCACACCAGATCCCTCCGATCAGGCCTTCATGGACCACACAAGACCCCTTCCATCAGGCCTTCATGGACCACACCAAACTCCTCCCATCAGGTCTTCATGGAGCACACCAGAACCCTACGGCCAGGCCTTCATGGACCACACCAGACTCCTCTGATCAGGCCTTCGTGGACCACAGCAGACCCCTCCCATCAGGCCTTCATGGACCACACCAGACACCTCCGATCAGGCCTTCATGGACCAAATCAGACCCCTCTGGCAAGGCCTTCATGAACCACACCAGTCTCCTCCCATTAGACCTTCATGGAACACACCAGGCCCCTCCCGTCAGGCCTTCATGGACCACACTAGACCACTCCCATCAGACCTTCATGGACCACACCAGACACCTCTGGCAAGGCCTTCATTGACCACACCAGACTCCTCCCGCCAGACCTTCATGGACCACACCAGACCCCTCCGGCCGGGCCTTCATGGACCACACCAGACCCCTCCGATCAGGCCTTCATGGACCACACCAGACCCCTCCGGCCAGGCCTTAATGGACCACACCAGACCCCTCCGGCCAGACCTTCATGGACCATACCAGACCCCTCCCATCAGGCCTTCACGGACTACAAAAGATCCTACCTGCAAGGTCTTCAACGACCACACCAGACACCTCCTGTCAGGCCTTCATGGACCACACCACACCCCTCTGGCCAGGCCTTTAGGGACCACACCAGAACCCTCCGGCCAGGCCTTCATGGACCACAACAGACTACTCCCATCAGACCTTGATAGACAACACCAGACCCCTCCTATCAGGCCTCCATGGACTAAACCAGACCCCTCCCATCAGACCTTCATGGGCCACACCAGACCCCTCCTGCCAGACCTTCATGGACCACACCAGACCCCTCCCATCAGGCCTTCATGGACCACACCAGACGTTTCCCATCAGACCTTCAGGGACCACACAAGACTCCTCCGATCAGGCCTTCATGGACCATACCAGACCCCTCCGATCAGGCCTTAATGAAACACACCAAACTCCTCCCATCCGAGCTTCATGGACCACACCAGACCCCTCTGGCCAGGTCTTCATGGACCACACCAGACCCCTCCCATCCGACCTTCATGGACCACACCAGACCCCTCTGGCCAGGCCTGCATGGACCACACCAGACCCCTCCCATCAGGCTTTCATGGACCACACCAGACCCCTCCCATCAGGCCTTCATGGACGACACCAGACCTTTCCCATCGGACCTTCATGGCCCACACCAGACCTTGCCCGTCAGACCTTCATGAACCACACCAGACCCCTACGATCAGGCCTTCATGGACCACACAAGACCCCTCCGGCCAGGCCTTCATGGACCACACCAAACTCCTCCCATCAGGCCTTCATGGACCACACCAGAACCCTCTGGCCATGCCTTCATGGACCACACCAGACCCCTCCTATCATGCCTTCATGGATCACACCAGACTGCTCCGATCAGGCCTTCATGGACCACACCAGACCTTTCCCATCAGACCTTCATGGACCACACCAGATTCCTCCGATCAGGCCTTCATGGACCATACCACATCCCTTCCGATCAGGCATTCATGGACCACACCAGACTCCTCCCATCAGGCCTTCATGGACCACACCAGACCCTTCCGATCTGGCCTTCATGGACCACACCAGACTCCTCCCATCAGACCTTCATGGACCGCACAAGACCCCTCCGATCAGGCCTTCATGGACCACACAAGACCCCTCCGGCCAGGCCTTCATGGACCACACTAAACTCCTCCCATCAGGCCTTCATGGACCAAACCAGAACCCTCCGGCCAGGCCTTCATGGACCACACCAGACCCCTCCCATCAGGCCTTCATGGACCACACCAGACTCCTCCGATCAGGCCTTCATGGACCACAGCAGACCCTTCCCATCAGGCGTTCATGGACCACACCAGACACCTCCGATCAAGCCTTCATGGACCACACCAGACACCTCCGATCAGGCTTTCAAGGACCACACCAGACCGCTCTGGCCAGGCCTTCATGGACCACACCAGACTCCTCCCATCAGGCCTTCATGGCAAACACCAGGACCCTCAGGCCAGGCCTTCATGGACCACACCAGACCCCTCCCATCAGGCCTTCATGGACCACACCAGACTCCTCCGATCAGGCCTTCATGGACCACAGCAGACCCCTCCCATCAGGCGTTCATGGACCACACCAGACACCTCCGATCAAGCCTTCATGGACCACACCAGACGCCTCCGATCAAGCCTTCATGGACCACACCAGACGCCTCCCATCAGACCTTCATGGACCACACCAGGCCCTTCCCATCAGGCCTTCATGGACCACACCAGACCCCCCCCCCCCATCGGACCTTCATGGACCACACTAGAACCATCCCATCAGACCTTCATGGACCACACCAGACCTTTCCCATCAGACCTTCATGGCCCACACCAGACCTTTCCCATCAGACCTTCATGGACCACACAAGACTCCTCCTGCCAGGCCTTCAGGCCTTCATGGACCACACCAGATCCCTCCCATCAGGCCTTCATCGACCACACCAGACCCCTCCCATCAGGCCTTCACAGACTACCAATGATCCTACCTGCCAGGTCTTCTTCGACCACAACAGACACCTCCTGCCAGGCCTTCATGGACCACACCAGATCCCAACTTCCAGGCCTTCATGGACCACACCAGATCCCAACTTCCAGGCCTTCATGAACCACACCAGTTCCCTCCCATCAGGCCTTCATGGACCACACCAGACCCCTCCAATCAGGGCTTCATGGACCACACCAGACCCCTCCAATCAGGCCTTCATGGACCACACCAGACCCCTCCGATCAGGCCTTCATGGACAACACCAGACCCCTTCCATCAGGCCTTCATGGACCACACCAGACTCCTCCAATCAGGCCTTCATGGACCACACCAGAACCCTCCCATCAGGCATTCATGGACCAAACCAGAACCCTCCGGACAGGCCTTCATGGACCACACCAGAAACCTCCGACCAGGCCTTCATGGACCACACCAGACTGCTCCGATCAGGCCTTCATGGACCACACCAGACCCCTCCCATCAGGCCTTCATGGACCACACCAGACCCCTCCCATCAGGCCTTCACGGACTACCAATGATCCTACCTGCCAGGTCTTCTTCGACCACACCAGACACCTCCTGCCAGGCCATCAAGGACCACACCAGATCCCAACTTCCAGGCCTTCATGGACCACACCAGACCTCTCCCATCAGGCCTTCACAGACTATCAATGATCCTACCTGCCAGGTCTTCTTCGACCACAACAGACACCTCCTGCCAGGCCTTCATGGACCACACCAGACCCCTCCCATCAGGCCTTCATGGACCACACCAGACTCCTCCGATCAGGCCTTCATGGACCACAGCAGACCCCTCCCATCAGGCGTTCATGGAACACACCAGACACCTCCGATCAAGCCTTCATGGACCACACCAGACGCCTCCGATCAAGCCTTCATGGACCACACCAGACGCCTCCCATCAGACCTTCATGGACCACACCAGGCCCTTCCCATCAGGCCTTCATGGACCACACCAGACCCCCCCCCCCCATCGGACCTTCATGGACCACACTAGAACCCTCCCATCAGACCTTCATGGACCACACCAGACCTTTCCCATCAGACCTTCATGGCCCACACCAGACCTTTCCCATCAGACCTTCATGGACCACACAAGACTCCTCCAGCCAGGCCTTCATGGACCACACCAGACTGCTCCGATCAGGCCTTCATGGACCACACCAGACCTCTCCCATCAGGCCTTCATGGACCACACCAGACCCCTCCCATCAGGCCTTCATGGACCACACCAGACTGCTCCGATCAGGCCTTCATGGACCACACCAGACCTCTCCCATCAGGCCTTCATGGACCACACCAGACCCCTCCCATCAGGCCTTCACGGACTACCAATGATCCTTCCTGCCAGGTCTTCTTCGACCACACCAGAAACCTCCTGCAAGGCCTTCATGGACCACAACAGATCCCAACTTCCAGGCCTTCATGGACCACACCAGATCCCAACTTCCAGGCCTTCATGGACCACACCAGATCCCAACTTCCAGGCCTTCATGGACCACACCAGTTCCCTCCCATCAGGCCTTCATGAACCACACCAGAACCCTCCCATCAGGCCTTCATAGACCACACCAGAACCCTCCCATCAGGCCTTCATAGACCACACCAGAACCCTCCCATCAGGCCTTCAAGGACCACACCAGACCCCTCTAACCAGGCCTTCATGGATCACACCAGAACCCTCCGGCCAGGCCTTCATGGACCACACCAGACCCCTCCCATCAGGCCTTCATGGACCACACCAGACAGCTCCCATCAGGTCTTCATGGACCACACATGACCCCTCCCATCAGGCCTTCATGGACCACACATGACCCCTCCCATCAGGCCTTCATGGACCACACCAGACCCCTCCGATCAGACCTTCATGGACCACACCAGAACCCTTCCATCAGGCCTTCATGGACCACACCAGACTCCTCCAATCAAGCCTTCATGGACCACACCAGACCCCTCCCATCAGGCCTTCTTGGACCACACCAGAACCCTCCGGCCAGGCCTTCATGGACCACACCAGACCCCTACGATCAGGCCTTCATGGACCACACCAGACCCCTCTGGCCAGGCCTTCATGGACCACACCAGACCCCTCCAATAACTCTTTCATGGACCACACCAGACCCCTCCCATCAGGCCTTCATGGACGACACCAGACCTTTCCCATCGTACCTTCATGGCCCACACCAGACCTTGCCCATCAGACCTTCATGAACCACACCAGACCCCTACGATCAGTCCTTCATGGACCACACAAGACCCCTCCGGCCAGGCCTTCATGGACCACACCAAACTCCTCCCATCAGGCCTTCATGGACCACACCAGAACCCTCTGGCCATGCCTTCATGGACCACACCAGACCCCTCCTATCATGCCTTCATGGATCACACCAGACTGCTCCGATCAGGCCTTCATGGACCACACCAGACCTCTCCCATCAGGCCTTCATGGACCACACCAGACCTCTCCCATCAGGCCTTCACGGACAACCAATGATCCTACCTGCCAGGTCTTCTTCGACCACACCAGAAACCTCCTGCCAGGCCTTCAGGCCTTCATGGACCACACCAGACCCCTCCCATCAGGCCTTCACAGACTACCAATGATCCTACCTGCCAGGTCTTCTTCGACCACAACAGACACCTCCTGCCAGGCCTTCATGGACCACACCAGATCCCAACTTCCAGGCCTTCATGAACCACACCAGTTCCCTCCCATCAGGCCTTCATGGACCACACCAGACCCCTCCAATCAGGCATTCATGGACCACACCAGACCCCTCCGATCAGGCCTTTATGGACCAAACCAGACCCCTCCGATCAGGCCTTCATGGACCACACCAGATCCCAACTTCCAGGCCTTCATGAACCACACCAGTTCCCTCCCATCAGGCCTTCATGGACCACACCAGACCCCTCCCATCAGGTATTCATGGACCAAACCAGAACCCTCCGGACAGGCCTTCATGGACCACACCAAAACCCTCCGGCCAGGCCTTCATGGACCACACCAGACTGCTCCGATCAGGCCTTCATGGACCACACCAGACCCCTCCCATCAGGCCTTCATGGACCACACCAGACCCCTCCCATCAGGCCTTCACGGACTACCAATGATCCTACCTGCCAGGTCTTCTTCGACCACACCAGACACCTCCTGCCAGGCCATCAAGGACCACACCAGATCCCAACTTCCAGGCCTTCATGGACCACACCAGACCTCTCCCATCAGGCCTTCACAGACTACCAATGATCCTACCTGCCAGGTCTTCTTCGACCACAACAGACACCTCCTGCCAGGCCTTCATGGACCACACCAGATCCCAACTTCCAGGCCTTCATGGACCACACCAGATCCCAACTTCCAGGCCTTCATGAACCACACCAGTTCCCTCCCATCAGGCCTTCATGGACCACACCAGACCCCTCCGATCAGGGCTTCATGGACCACACCAGACCCCTCCGATCAGGCCTTCATGGACCACACCAGACCCCTCCGATCAGGCCTTCATGGACCACACCAGACCCCTTTCATCAGGCCTTCATGGACCACACCAGACTCCTCCAATCAGGCCTGCTTGGATCACACCAGACCCCTCCCATCAGGCCTTCACGGACTACCAATGATCCTACCTGCCAGGTCTTCTTCGACCACACCAGACACCTCCTGCCAGGCCATCAAGGACCACACCAGATCCCAACTTCCAGGCCTTCATGGACCACACCAGTTCCCTCCCCTCCCATCAGGCCTTCATGGACCAAACCAGAACCCTCCCATCAGGCCTTCATGGACCACACCAGACCCCTCCCATCAGGCCTTCATGGACCACACCTGATCCCTCTCATCAGGCCTTCATGGACCACACCAAACCCCTCCCATCAGGCCTTCATAGACCACACCAGACTCCTCCGATCAGGCCTTCATGGACCACACCAGACTCCTCCCATCAGGCCTTCATGGACCACACCAGACCCCTCCCATCAGACCTTCATGTACCACACCAGACCCCTCCCATCAGTCCTTCATGGACCACACCAGACCCCTCCCATCGGACCATCATGGACCACACCAGACCCCTCCCATCAGACCTTCACAGACTACCAATGATCCTACCTGCCAGGTCTTCTTCGACCACACCAGACACCTCCTGCCAGGCCTTCATGGACCACACCAGATGCCAACATCATGGCCTTCATGGACCACACCAGGTCCCAACTTCCAGGCCTTCATGGACCACACCAGATCCCAACTTCCAGGCCTTCATTGACCACACCAGTTCCCTCCCCTCCCATCAGGCCTTCATGGACCACACCAGAACCCTCCCATCAGGCCTTCATGGACCACCCATACCCCTCCAGCCAGACCTTCATGGACCACACCAGACTCCTCCGATCAGGCCTTCATGGACCACACCAGCCTCCTCCCATCAGGTCTTCATGGACCACACCAGACCCCTCCCATCAGGCTTCCATGGACCACACCAGACCCCTTCGATCAGGCCGTCATGGACCACACCAGACCTTTCCCATCAGACCTTCAAGGACCACACCAGACTCTTCTGATCAGGCCTTCATGGACCATACCAGACCCGGCCCATCAGACCTTCATGGACCACACCAGACCCCTCCGGCCGGACCTTCATGGACCACAAACGACCCCTCCGGCCAGACCTTCATGGACCACACCAAACCCCTTCGATCAGGCCTTCATGGACCACACCAGACCTTTCCCATCAGACCTTCATGGACCACACCAGACCCCTCCCATCAGGCCTTCATGGACCACACCAGACCTTTCCAATCAGACCTTCATGGCCCACACCAGACTCCTCCGATCAGGCCTTCATGGACCACACCAGACTCCTCTAATCAGACCTTCATGGACCACACCAGACTCCTCCGATCAGGCCTTCATGGACCACACCAGCCTCCTCCCATCAGGCCTTCATGGACCACACCAGACCCCTCCCATCAGACCTTCATGGACCACACCAGATCCGTCTGGCCAGGCCTTCATGGACCACACCAGACCCCTCCCATCAGGCTTTCATGGACCACACCAGACCCCTTCGATCAGGCCGTCATGGACCACACCAGACCTTTCCCATTAGACCTTCAAGGACCACACCAGACTCCTCCGATCAGGCCTTCATGGACCATACCAGACCCGGCCCATCAGACCTTCATGGACCACACCAGACCCCTCCGGCCAGACCTTCATGGACCACAAACGACCCCTCCGGCCAGACCTTAATGGACCACACCAGACCCCTTCGATCAGGCCTTCATGGACCACAATAGACCTTCCCCATCAGATCTTCAAGGAGCACACCAGACTCCTCCGATCAGGCTTTCATGGACCACACCAGACCCCTCCCATCAGGCCTTCATGGACCACACCAGACCTTTCCAATCAGACTTTCATGGCCCACACCAGACTCCTCCGATCAGGCCTTCATGGACCACACCAGACCCCTTCCGTCAGGCCTTCACGGACTACCAATGATCCTACCTGCCAGGTCTTCTACGCCACACCAGACACCTCCTGCCTGGCCTTCATGGACCACACCAGATCCCAACTTCCAGGCCTTCATGGACCACACCAGATCCCAACTTCCAGGCCTTCATGGACCACACCAGATCCCAACTTCCAGGCCTTCATGAACCACACCAGTTCCCTCCCATCAGGCCTTTATGGTCCACACCAGACCCCTCCCGTCAGGCCTTCATGGACCACACCAGATCCCTCCATCAGGCCTTCATGGACCACACCAGACCCCTCTGATCAGGCCTTCATGGACCACAAAAGACCCCTTCCATCAGGCCTTCATGGACCACACCAGAGTCCTCCGATCAGGCCTTCATGGACCACACCAGACCCCTCCCATCAGGCCTTCATGGACCACACCAGACTCTTCCAATCAGGCCTTCATGAACCACACCAGACCTCTCCGATCAGGCCTTCATGGACTACACCAGACTCCTCCCATCAGGCCTTCATGGACCTAATCAGAACCCTCGGGCAAGTCATTCATGGACCACACCAGACTCCTCCCATCAAACCTTCATGGACCACACCAGGCCCCTCCCATCAGGCCTTCATGGACCACACCAGACTCCTCCGATCAGGCCTTCATGGACCACAGCAGACCCCTCCCATCAGGCCTTCATGGACCACACCAGACCCCTCCAATCAGGCCTTCATGGACCACACCAGACCCCTCCAATCAGGCCTTCATGGACCACACCAGACCCCTCCAATCAGGCCTTCATGGACCACACCAGACCCGTCCGGCTAGGCCTTCATGGACCACACCAGACCCCTCCCATCAGGCCTTCATGGACCACAACAGACCCCTCAGGCCTTCATGGACCACACCAGACTTTTGCCATCAGACCTTCATGGACCACACCAGACCCCTCCCATCAGGCCTTCATGGACCACACCAGACCCCTCCGGCCAGGCCTTCATGGACCACACCAAACTCCTCCCATCAGGCCTTCATGGACCACACCAGATCCCTCTGGCCAGACCTTCATGGACCACACCAGACCCCTCCCATCAGGCCTTCATAGACCACACCAGACCCCTCCGATCAGGCCTTCATGGGCCACACCAGACCCCTCCCATCAGACCTTCATGGGCCACACGAGACCCCTCTGGCCCGAACTTCATGGACCACACCAGACCCCTCAGGCCAGGCCTTCATAGACCACACCAGACCCCTCTGATCAGGCCTTCATGGGCCACACCAGACCCCTCCCATCAGGCCTTCAAGGACCACACCAGACCCCTTTCATCAGGCTTTCATGGACCACACCAGACTCCTCCAATCAGGCCTTCATGGACCACACCAGACCCCTCCCATTAGGCCTTCATTGACCACACCAGACTTCTCCGATCAGGCCTTCATGAACCACACCAGACCCCTCCAATCAGGCCTTCATGGACCACACCAGACCCCTCTAACCAGGCCTTCATGGACCACACCAGACTTTTGCCATCAGTCCTTTATGGACCACACCAGAACCCTCACATCAGGCCTTCATGGACCACACCAGACCCCTCGGGCCAGGCCTTCACGGACCACACCAGACCCCTCCGATCAGGCCTTCATGGACAACACAAGACCCCTCCGATCAGGCCTTCATGGACAACACAAGACCCCTTCCATCAGGCCTTCATTGACCACACCAGACTCCTCCGATCAGGCCTTCATGGACCACACCAGACCCCTCCCATCAGGCCTCCATGGACCACACCAGACCCCTCCGATCAGGCCTTCATGGACCACACCAGACCCCTCCGATCAGGCCTTCATGGACCACACCAGACCCCTCCGATCAGGCCTTCATGGATCACACCAGACCCCTCTAGCCAGGCCTTCATGGACCACACCAGACTCCTCCCATCAGGCCTTCATGGACCACACCAGACCCCTCCCATCAGACCTTCATGGATCACACCAGACCCCTTCCAGAAAACATAAATGGGCCACTACAGACCGATACGGAACTTAATTTGTTAATTATATTAGTGTCATACTGAAACTGACAAGGAGGCAAAACTGATCTCACAACATCTACAATGTCCTAACATACTCACCTATGAAGATTTTGAAGTCAAGACAATCTGCAGATAGGACACTGTACAGCCCTCCTGCTCTATAACATGCTGCCTGCAGATAGGACACTATGTACAATGTGTTCAGCTCCTCCTGCTCTATACCATGCTGCCTGCAGAAAGGACACTATGTACAAGTGCTCAGCTCCTCCAGCTCCATACCATACTGCCTGCAGATAGGACACTATGTAAAATGTGCTCAGCTCCTCCTGCTCTATAACATGCTGCCTGCAGATAGGACACTATGTACAATCTGCTCAGTCAGCTCCTTCTGCTCTATAACATGCTGCCTGCAGATAGGACACTATGTACAATGTGCTCAGCTCCTCCTGCTCTATAACATGCTACAGGCAGATAGGACACTATGTACAATGTGCTCAGCTTCTCCTGCTCTATAACATGCTGCCTGCAGATAGGACACTATGTAAAATGTGCTCAGCTCCTCCTGCTCTATAACATGCTGCCTGCAGATAGGACACTATATACAATCTGCTCAGTCAGCTCCTTCTGCTCTATAACATGCTGCCTGCAGATAGGACACTATGTACAATGTGCTCAGCTCCTCCTGCTCTATAACATGCTGCCTGCAGATAGGACACTATGTACAATCTGCTCAGCTCCTCCTGCTCTATAACATGCTACAGGCAGATAGGACACTATGTACAATCTGCTCAGCTCCTCCTGCTCTATAACATTCTGCCTGCAGATAGGACACTATGTACAATCTGCTCAGCCCCTCCTGCTCTATAACATGCTGCCTGCAGATAGGACACTATGTACAATGTGCTCAGCTCCTCCTGCTCTATAACATGCTGCCTGCAGATAGGAAACTATGTACAATGTGCTCAGCTCCTCCTGCTCTATTATATGCTGCCTGCAGATAGAACACTATGTACAATCTGCTCAGCTCCTCCTGCTCTATAACATGCTGCCTGCAGATAGGACACTATGTACAATGTGCTCAGCTCCTCCTGCTCTATAACATTCTGCCTGCAGATAGGACACTATGTACAATGTGCTCAGCTCCTCCTGCTCTATAACATGCTGCCTGCAGATAGGACACTATGTACAATCTGCTCAGCTCCTCCTGCTCTATAACATGCTGCCTGCAGATAGGACACCATGTACAATGTGCTCAGCTCCTCCTGCTCTATAACATGCTGCCTGCAGATAGGACACTATGTACAATCTGCTCAGCTCCTCCTGCTCTATAACATGCTGCCTGCAGATAGGACACTATGTACAATGTGCTCAGCTCCTCCTGCTCTATAACATGACAAGATGCTGTCAGTAAGTGGGAGGTCATGTATCCATATATATATATGGGGAGACATATACGAGTAATGAATGACGCGCTCTGCAGTCTGAGCTCAGGAAACATTACAACCTGTGATCCCCCCGAAAACGGCCCCCAATGTGTCTGTTCATGCTCTTAGGAGACTTGGGGGAAGGTCCCAGCCAAAATAATGTACCCCCCCCCCCATTATACGGAAACACGGAGGAGCGACAGATTAGATACACAGCTCAGCAGTCAGTATCACGCGTGATGGGATTGGATACACAGCTCAGCAGTCAGTATCACACGTGATGGGATTGGATACACAGCTCAGCAGTCAGTATCACACAGGATAGGATTAGATACACAGCTCAGCAGTCAGTATCACACAGGATAGGATTAGATACACAGCTCAGCAGTCAGTATCACACGTGATGGGATTGGATACACAGCTCAGCAGTCAGTATCACACAGGATAGGATTAGATACACAGCTCAGCAGTCAGTATCACGCGTGATGGGATTGGATACACAGCTCAGCAGGCAGTATGACACGCGATGGGATTAGATACACAGCTCAGCAGACAGTATCACACAGGATAGGATTAGATACACAGCTCAGTAGTCAGTATGACACAGGATAGGATTAGATACACAGCTCAGCAGGCTGTATCACACAGGATGGGAATAGATACACAGCTCAGCAGGCAGTATCACACAGGATAGGATTAGATACACAGCTCAGCAGGCAGTATCACACAGGATAGGATTAGATACACAGCTTAGCAGTATCACACAGGATAGGATTAGATACACAGCTCAGCAGTCAGTATCACACAGGATAGGATTAGATACACAGCTCAGCAGACTATCACACAGGAGAGGATTAGATACACAGCTCAGCAGTCAGTATCACACGTGATGGGATTAGATACACAGCTCAGCAGTCAGTATCACACAGGATAGGATTAGATACACAGCTCAGCAGTCAGTATGACACGTGATGGGATTAGATACACAGCTCAGCAGACTGTATCACACAGGAGAGGATTAGATACACAGCTCAGCAGACTGTATCACACAGGATAGGATTAGATACACAGCTCAGCAGTCAGTATCACACAGGATAGGATTAGATACACAGCTCAGCAGTCAGTATCGCACAGGATGGGATTAGATACACAGCTCAGCAGACAGTATCACACAGGATAGAATTAGATACACAGCTCAGCAGTCAGTATCACACATGATGGGATTAGACACACGGCTCAGCAGACAGTATCACACAGGAGAGGATTAGATACACAGCTCAGCAGTCAGTATGACACGTGATGGGATTAGATACACAGCTCAGCAGACTGTATCACACAGGAGAGGATTAGATACACAGCTCAGCAGTCAGTATGACACGTGATGGGATTAGACACACGGCTCAGCAGTCAGTATCACACAGGATAGGATTAGATACACAGCTCAGCAGGCAGTATCACACAGGATAGGATTAGATACACAGCTCAGCAGGCAGTATCACACAGGATAGGATTAGATACACAGCTCAGCAGACAGTATCACACAGGATAGGATTAGATACACAGCTCAGCAGTCAGTATGACACGTGATGGGATTAGATACACAGCTAAGCAGACTGTATCACACAGGAGAGGATTAGATACACAGCTCAGCAGTCAGTATGACACGTGATGGGATTAGATACACCGCTCAGCAGACAGTATCACACGCGATGGGATTAGATACACAGCTCAGCAGTCAGTATCACACGCGATGGGATTAGATACACAGCTCAGCAGTCAGTATCACACGTGATGGGATTAGATACACAGCTCAGCAGTCAGTATCACACGTGATGGGATTAGATACACAGCTCAGCAGTCAGTATCACACGTGATGGGATTAGATACACAGCTCAGCAGTCAGTATCACACGTGATGGGATTAGATACACAGCTCAGCAGTCAGTATCACACGTGATGGGATTGGATACATGGCTCAGCAGACAGTATCACACAGGATAGGATTAGATACACAGCTCAGCACTATGGGAGCTATGGAGGATTGTAGTGACTTGTGATTTGGGGGATTTGTTCTCCGTGATTTCACATTGATGAAGCCGCCCCCGGATCCTGATCCATGGAGATGGAGAAGCTGCTGCCGCGCTCCGGACCGGACTCTATTGTCCAAAGATTCAGGAAAAGGAAACTCAGGAAAAGCCTTTGTTCAGTAACAACTTCTACCCAAAATAGCCCCCCCCCCCCCCCCCCCCGTCCCCTGATAAACCCTGCAGGTCCCACCCTCACATCTCCATCGTCACGGTTCTTCGAGGAACCAACGCTGCACATTGCGGAGCAGATAACCCTGCAGAGTATCGCGCTCTGCAGAGCATCCATCACACTGCGGTTCACATGGGTCACAAATCTGGACTTCCTCTCGGACAGGAAATAGGAAGTGAGTGCGGCACAAAGATGCTGCTCCACACTTTCCAGAACAATGGAAATCTCTCTGTGGCAGGAAACCGGACGTGCGTCAAACCCGGGATGAGAGAACGACCTTTACAGAGAATTCCTCTAAGAATACAAATTCCATGCAGACGGCGAGCGGGCGGCAGCCATTGTGTAAGGGGAGAGCAGCTCATCTACTGCTGTATGACTCCCCACACAGGGGTCCGTACACCGCACTGCCAGGATAGGGGGTCCCAGCGATAGTCCTGCTGCACCCTAGGGTCACCTCATCTACTGCTGTATGACTCCCCACACAGGGGTCCGTACACCGCACTGCCAGGATAGGGGGTCCCAGCGATAGTCCTGCTGCACCCCAGGGTCACCTCATCAACTGCTGTATGACTCCCCACACAGGGGTCCGTACACCGCACTGCCAGGATAGGGGGTCCCAGTGATAGTCCAGCTGCACCCCAGGGTCACCTCATCTACTGCTGTATGACTCCCCACACAGGGGTCCGTACACCCCACTGCCAGGATAGGGGGTCCCAGTGATAGTCCTGCTGCACCCCAGGGTCACCTCATCTACTGCTGTATGACTCCCCACACAGGGGTCCGTACACCGCACTGCCAGGATAGGGGGTCCCAGCGATAGTCCAGCTGCACCCCAGGGTCACCTCATCTACTGCTGTATGACTCCCCACACAGGGGTCCGTACACCGCACTGCCAGGATAGGGGGTCCCAGCGATAGTCCTGCTGCACCCCAGGGTCACCTCATCTACTGCTGTATGACTCCCCACACAGGGGTCCGTACACCGCACTGCCAGGATAGGGGGTCCCAGCGATAGTCCTGCTGCACCCCAGGGTCACCTCATCTACTGCTGTATGACTCCCCACACAGCGGTCCGTACACCCCACTGCCAGGATAGGGGGTCCCAGCGATAGTCCTGCTGCACCCCAGGGTCACCTCATCTACTGCTGTATGACTCCCCACACAGGGGTCCGTACACCCCACTGCCAGGATAGGGGGTCCCAGTGATAGTCCTGCTGCACCCCAGGGTCACCTCATCTACTGCTGTATGACTCCCCACACAGGGGTCCGTACACCCCACTGCCAGGATAGGGGGTCCCAGCGATAGTCCTGCTGCACCCCAGGGTCACCTCATCTACTGCTGTATGAAGCCCCACACAGGGGTCCGTACACCCCACTGCCAGGATAGGGGGTCCCAGCGATAGTCCTGCTGCACCCCAGGGTCACCTCATCTACTGCTGGATGACTCCCACACAGGGGTCCGTACACCGCACTGCCAGGATAGGGGGTCCCAGCGATAGTCCTGCTGCACCCCAGGGTCACCTCATCTACTGCTGTATGACTCCCCACACAGGGGTCCGTACACCCCACTGCCAGGATAGGGGGTCCCAGTGATAGTCCTGCTGCACCCCAGGGTCACCTCATCTACTGCTGTATGACTCCCCACACAGGGGTCCGTACACCCCACTACCAGGATAGGGGGTCCCAGCGATAGTCCAGCTGCACCCCAGGGTCACCTCATCTACTGCTGTATGACTCCCCACACAGGGGTCCGTACACCCCACTGCCAGGATAGGGGGTCCCAGCGATAGTCCTGCAGCACCCCAGGGTCACCTCATCTACTGCTGTATGACTCCCCACACAGGGGTCCGTACACCCCACTGCCAGGATAGGGGGTCCCAGCGATAGTCCTGCTGCACCCCAGGGTCACCTCATCTACTGCTGGATGACTCCCACACAGGGGTCCGTACACCCCACTGCCAGGATAGGGGGTCCCAGCGATAGTCCTGCTGCACCCCAGGGTCACCTCATCTACTGCTGGATGACTCCCACACAGGGGTCCGTACACCGCACTGCCAGGATAGGGGGTCCCAGTGATAGTCCTGCTGCACCCCAGGGTCACCTCATCTACTGCTGTATGACTCCCCACACAGGGGTCCGTACACCGCACTGCCAGGATAGGGGGTCCCAGCGATAGTCCTGCTGCACCCCAGGGTCACCTCATCTACTGCTGGATGACTCCCCACACAGGGGTCCGTACACCGCACTGCCAGGATAGGGGGTCCCAGCGAGATAGTCCTGCTGCACCCCAGGGTCACCTCATCTACTGCTGGATGACTCCCACACAGGGGTCCGTACACCCCACTGCCAGGATAGGGGGTCCCAGCGATAGTCCTGCTGCACCCCAGGGTCACCTCATCTACTGCTGGATGACTCCCACACAGGGGTCCGTACACCGCACTGCCAGGATAGGGGGTCCCAGGATAGTCCTGCTGCACCCCAGGGTCACCTCATCTACTGCTGTATGACTCCCCACACAGGGGTCCGTACACCGCACTGCCAGGATAGGGGGTCCCAGCGATAGTCCTGCTGCACCCCAGGGTCACCTCATCTACTGCTGGATGACTCCCCACACAGGGGTCCGTACACCGCACTGCCAGGATAGGGGGTCCCAGCGATAGTCCTGCTGCACCCCAGGGTCACCTCATCTACTGCTGTATGACTCCCCACACAGGGGTCCGTACACCCCACTGCCAGGATAGGGGGTCCCAGCGATAGTCCCCTGCTGCACCCCAGGGTCACCTCATCTACTGCTGTATGACTCCCCACACAGGGGTCCGTACACCCCACTGCCAGGATAGGGGTCCCAGCGATAGTCCAGCTGCACCCCAGGGTCACCTCATCTACTGCTGTATGACTCCCCACACAGGGGTCCGTACACCCCAACTACCAGAATAGGGGGTCCCAGCGATAGTCCTGCTGCACCCCAGGGTCACCTCATCTACTGCTGTATGACTCCCCACACAGGGGTCCGTACACCCACTGCCAGGATAGGGGGTCCCAGCGATAGTCCTGCAGCACCCCAGGGTCACCTCATCTACTGCTGTATGACTCCCCACACAGGGGTCCGTACACCCCACTGCCAGGATAGGGGGTCCCAGCGATAGTCCAGCTGCACCCCAGGGTCACCTCATCTACTGCTGGAATGACTCCCCACACAGGGGTCCGTACACCGCACTGCCAGGATAGGGGGTCCCAGCGATAGTCCTGCTGCACCCCAGGGTCACCTCATCTACTGCTGTATGACTCCCCACACAGGGGTCCGTACACCCCACTACCAGGATAGGGGGTCCCAGCGATAGTCCTGCTGCACCCCAGGGTCACCTCATCTACTGCTGTATGACTCCCCACACAGGGGTCCGTACACCGCACTGCCAGGATAGGGGGTCCCAGTGATAGTCCTGCTGCACCCCAGGGTCACCTCATCTACTGCTGTATGACTCCCCACACAGGGGTCCGTACACCGCACTGCCAGGATAGGGGGTCCCAGTGATAGTCCAGCTGCACCCCAGGGTCACCTCATCTACTGCCTGTATGACTCCCCACACAGGGGTCCGTACACCCCACTGCCAGGATAGGGGGTCCCAGCGATAGTCCTGCTGCACCCCAGGGTCACCTCATCTACTGCTGTATGACTCCCCACACAGGGGTCCGTACACCCCACTGCCAGGATAGGGGGTCCCAGCGATAGTCCTGCTGCACCCCAGGGTCACCTCATCTACTGCTGTATGACTCCCCCACACAGGGGTCCGTAACACCCCACTGCCAGGATAGGGGGTCCCAGCGATAGTCCTGCTGCACCCCAGGGTCACCTCATCTACTGCTGTATGACTCCCCACACAGGGGTCCGTACACCCCACTGCCAGGATAGGGGGTCCCAGTGATAGTCCTGCTGCACCCCAGGGTCACCTCATCTACTGCTGTATGACTCCCCACACAGGGGTCCGTGCACCGCACTGCCAGGATAGGGGGTCCCAGCGATAGTCCTGCTGCACCCCAGGGTCACCTCATCTACTGCTGTATGACTCCCCACACAGGGGTCCGTACACCGCACTGCCAGGATAGGGGGTCCCAGCGATAGTCCTGCTGCACCCCAGGGTCACCTCATCTACTGCTGTATGACTCCCCACACAGGGGTCCGTGCACCCCACTGCCAGGATAGGGGGTCCCAGCGATAGTCCTGCAGCACCCCAGGGTCACCTCATCTACTGCTGGATGAACTCCCACACAGGGTTCCGTACACCCCACTGCCAGGATAGGGGGTCCCAGCGATAGTCCTGCTGCACCCCAGGGTCACCTCATCTACTGCTGTATGACTCCCCACACAGGGGTCCGTACACCCCACTGCCAGGATAGGGGGTCCCAGCGATAGTCCTGCTGCACCCCAGGGTCACCTCATCTACTGCTGTATGACTCCCCACACAGGGGTTCGTGCAACCCACTGCCAGGATAGGGGGTCCCAGCGATAGTCCTGCTGCACCCCAGGGTCACCTCATCTACTGCTGTATGACTCCCCACACAGGGGTCCGTACACCGCACTGCCAGGATAGGGGGTCCCAGCGATAGTCCTGCTGCACCCCAGGGTCACCTCATCTCTGCTGTATGACTCCCCACACAGGGGTCCGTACACCCCACTGCCAGGATAGGGGGTCCCAGCAGATAGTCCTGCTGCACCCCAGGGTCACCTCATCTACTGCTGTATGACTCCCCACACAGGGGTCCGTACACCCCACTGCCAGGATAGGGGGTCCCAGCGATAGTCCTGCTGCACCCCAGGGTCACCTCATCTACTGCTGTATGACTCCCCACACAGGGGTCCGTACACCGCACTGCCAGGAATAGGGGGTCCCAGTGATAGTCCTGCTGCACCCCAGGTCACCTCATCTACTGCTGTATGACTCCCCACACAGGGGTCCGTACACCCCACTGCCAGATAGGGGGTCCCAGCGATAGTCCTGCAGCACCCCAGGGTCACCTCATCTACTGCTGTATGAAGCCCCACACAGGGGTTCGTGCACCCCACTGCCAGGATAGGGGGTCCCAGCGATAGTCCTGCTGCACCCCAGGGTCACCTCATCTACTGCTGTATGACTCCCCACACAGGGGTCCGTACACCGCACTGCCAGGATAGGGGGTCCCAGCGATAGTCCTGCTGCACCCCAGGGTCACCTCATCTACTGCTGTATGACTCCCCACACAGGGGTCCGTACACCGCACTGCCAGGATAGGGGGTCCCAGCGATAGTCCTGCTGCACCCCAGGGTCACCTCATCTACTGCTGTATGACTCCCCACACAGGGGTCCGTACACCCCACTGCCAGGATAGGGGGTCCCAGCGATAGTCCTGCAGCACCCCAGGGTCACCTCATCTACTGCTGTATGACTCCCCACACAGGGGTCCGTACACCCCACTGCCAGGATAAGGGGGTCCCAGCGATAGTCCAGCTGCACCCCAGGGTCACCTCATCTACTGCTGGATGACTCCCCACACAGGGGTCCGTACACCGCACTGCCAGGATAGGGGGTCCCAGCGATAGTCCTGCTGCACCCCAGGGTCACCTCATCTACTGCTGTATGACTCCCCACACAGGGGTCCGTACACCGCACTGCCAGGATAGGGGGTCCCAGCGATAGTCCTGCTGCACCCCAGGGTCACCTCATCTACTGCTGTATGACTCCCCACACAGGGGTCCGTACACCGCACTGCCAGGATAGGGGGTCCCAGTGATAGTCCTGCTGCACCCCCAGGGTCACCTCATCTACTGCTGTATGACTCCCCACACAGGGGTCCGTACACCGCACTGCCAGGATAGGGGGTCCCAGCGATAGTCCTGCTGCACCCCAGGGTCACCTCATCTACTGCTGTATGACTCCCCACACAGGGGTCCGTACACCGCACTGCCAGGATAGGGGGTCCCAGCGATAGTCCTGCTGCACCCCAGGGTCACCTCATCTACTGCTGTATGACTCCCCACACAGGGGTCCGTACACCCCACTGCCAGGATAGGGGGTCCCAGCGATAGTCCTGCTGCACCCCAGGGTCACCTCATCTACTGCTGTATGACTCCCCACACAGGGGTCCGTACACCCACTACCAGGATAGGGGGTCCCAGCGATAGTCCTGCTGCACCCCAGGGTCACCTCATCTACTGCTGTATGACTCCCCACACAGGGGTCCGTACACCCCACTACCAGGATAGGGGGTCCCAGCGATAGTCCTGCTGCACCCCAGGGTCACCTCATCTACTGCTGTATGACTCCCCACACAGGGGTCCGTACACCGCACTGCCAGGATAGGGGGTCCCAGCGATAGTCCAGCTGCACCCCAGGGTCACCTCATCTACTGCTGTATGACTCCCCACACAGGGGTCCGTACACCCCACTGCCAGGATAGGGGGTCCCAGCGATAGTCCTGCTGCACCCCAGGGTCACCTCATCTACTGCTGGATGACTCCCCACACAGGGGTCCGTACACCCCACTACCAGGATAGGGGGTCCCAGCGATAGTCCTGCTGCACCCCAGGGTCACCTCATCTACTGCTGTATGACTCCCCACACAGGGGTCCGTACACCCCACTGCCAGGATAGGGGGTCCCAGTGATAGTCCAGCTGCACCCCAGGGTCACCTCATCTACTGCTGTATGACTCCCCACACAGGGGTCCGTACACCCCACTACCAGGATAGGGGGTCCCAGCGATAGTCCTGCTGCACCCCAGGGTCACCTCATCTACTGCTGTATGACTCCCCACACAGGGGTCCCGTACACCCCACTGCCAGGATAGGGGGTCCCAGTGATAGTCCTGCTGCACCCCAGGGTCACCTCATCTACTGCTGGATGACTCCCCACACAGCGGTCCGTACACCCCACTGCCAGGATAGGGGGTCCCAGCGATAGTCCTGCTGCACCCCAGGGTCACCTCATCTACTGCTGGATGACTCCCCACACAGGGGTCCGTACACCGCACTGCCAGGATAGGGGGTCCCAGCGATAGTCCTGCTGCACCCCAGGGTCACCTCATCTACTGATGTATGACTCCCCACACAGGGGTCCGTGCACCCCACTGCCAGGATAGGGGGTCCCAGCGATAGTCCTGCTGCACCCCAGGGTCACCTCATCTACTGCTGTATGACTCCCCACACAGGGGTCCGTACACCCCACTGCCAGGATAGGGGGTCCCAGCGATAGTCCTGCTGCACCCCAGGGTCACCTCATCTACTGCTGTATGACTCCCCACACAGGGGTCCGTGCACCCCACTACCAGGATAGGGGGTCCCAGCGATAGTCCTGCTGCACCCCAGGGTCACCTCATCTACTGCTGTATGACTCCCCACACAGGGGTCCGTGCACCCCACTACCAGGATAGGGGGTCCCAGCGATAGTCCTGCTGCACCCCAGGGTCACCTCATCTACTGCTGTATGACTCCCCACACAGGGGTCCGTACACCGCACTGCCAGGATAGGGGGTCCCAGTGATAGTCCTGCTGCACCCCAGGGTCACCTCATCTACTGCTGTATGACTCCCCACACAGGGGTCCGTACACCGCACTGCCAGGATAGGGGGTCCCAGCGATAGTCCAGCTGCACCCCAGGGTCACCTCATCTACTGCTGTATGACTCCCCACACAGGGGTCCGTACACCGCACTGCCAGGATAGGGGGTCCCAGTGATAGTCCTGCTGCCACCCCAGGGTCACCTCATCTACTGCTGTATGACTCCCCACACAGGGGTCCGTACACCCCACTGCCAGGATAGGGGGTCCCAGTGATAGTCCTGCTGCACCCCAGGGTCACCTCATCTACTGCTGTATGACTCCCCACACAGGGGTCCGTACACCCCACTGCCAGGATAGGGGTCCCAGCGATAGTCCTGCAGCACCCCAGGGTCAACTCATCTACTGCTGGATGACTCCCCACACAGGGGTCCGTACACCCCACTGCCAGGATAGGGGGTCCCAGCGATAGTCCTGCAGCACCCCAGGGTCACCTCATCTACTGCTGTATGACTCCCCACACAGGGGTCCGTACACCCCACTGCCAGGATAGGGGGTCCCAGCGATAGTCCTGCTGCACCCCAGGGTCACCTCATCTACTGCTGTATGACTCCCCACACAGGGGTCCGTGCACCGCACTGCCAGGATAGGGGGTCCCAGCGATCGTCCTGCTGCACCCCAGGGTCACCTCATCTACTGCTGTATGACTCCCCACACAGGGGTCCGTACACCCCACTGCCAGGATAGGGGGTCCCAGCGATAGTCCTGCTGCACCCCAGGGTCACCTCATCTACTGCTGTATGACTCCCCACACAGGGGTCCGTACAACCCACTGCCAGGATAGGGGGTCCCAGCGATAGTCCTGCTGCACCCCAGGGTCACCTCATCTACTGCTGTATGACTCCCCACACAGGGGTCCGTACACCGCACTGCCAGGATAGGGGGTCCCAGCGATAGTCCTGCTGCACCCCAGGGTCACCTCATCTACTGCTGGATGACTCCCCACACAGGGGTCCGTACACCGCACTGCCAGGATAGGGGGTCCCAGCGATAGTCCTGCTGCACCCCAGGGTCACCTCATCTACTGCTGGATGACTCCCCACACAGGGGTCCGTACACCCCACTGCCAGGATAGGGGGTCCCAGCGATAGTCCTGCTGCACCCCAGGGTCACCTCATCTACTGCTGCATGACTCCCCACACAGGGGTCCGTACACCGCACTGCCAGGATAGGGGGTCCCAGCGATAGTCCAGCTGCACCCCAGGGTCACCTCATCTACTGCTGTATGACTCCCCACACAGGGTCCGTACACCCCACTGCCAGGATAGGGGGTCCCAGTGATAGTCCAGCTGCACCCCAGGGTCACCTCATCTACTGCTGTATGACTCCCCACACAGGGGTCCGTACACCCCACTGCCAGGATAGGGGGTCCCAGCGATAGTCCTGCTGCACCCCAGGGTCACCTCATCTACTGCTGTATGAAGCCCCACACAGGGGTCCGTACACCCCACTGCCAGGATAGGGGGTCCCAGCGATAGTCCTGCTGCACCCCAGGGTCACCTCATCTACTGCTGTATGACTCCCCACACAGGGGTCCGTACACCCCACTGCCAGGATAGGGGGTCCCAGCGATAGTCCTGCTGCACCCCAGGGTCACCTCATCTACTGCTGTATGAAGCCCCACACAGGGGTCCGTACACCCCACTGCCAGGATAGGGGGTCCCAGCGATAGTCCTGCTGCACCCCAGGGTCACCTCATCTACTGCTGTATGACTCCCCACACAGGGGTCCGTACACCGCACTGCCAGGATAGGGGGTCCCAGCGATAGTCCTGCTGCACCCCAGGGTCACCTCATCTACTGCTGTATGACTCCCCACACAGGGGTCCGTACACCGCACTGCCAGGATAGGGGGTCCCAGCGATAGTCCTGCTGCACCCCAGGGTCACCTCATCTACTGCTGTATGACTCCCCACACAGCGGTCCGTACACCCCACTGCCAGGATAGGGGGTCCCAGTGATAGTCCAGCTGCACCCCAGGGTCACCTCATCTACTGCTGTATGACTCCCCACACAGGGGTCCGTACACCCCACTGCCAGGATAGGGGGTCCCAGCGATAGTCCTGCTGCACCCCAGGGTCACCTCATCTACTGCTGTATGACTCCCCACACAGGGGTCCGTACACCGCACTGCCAGGATAGGGGGTCCCAGCGATAGTCCTGCTGCACCCCAGGGTCACCTCATCTACTGCTGTATGACTCCCCACACAGGGGTCCGTACACCCCACTACCAGGATAGGGGGTCCCAGTGATAGTCCTGCTGCACCCCAGGGTCACCTCATCTACTGCTGTATGACTCCCCACACAGGGGTCCGTACACCGCACTACCAGGATAGGGGGTCCCAGCGATAGTCCTGCAGCACCCCACTGCCAGGATAGGGGGTCCCAGTGATAGTCCTGCTGCACCCCAGGGTCACCTCATCTACTGCTGTATGACTCCCCACACAGGGGTCCGTACACCCCACTGCCAGGATAGGGGGTCCCAGCGATAGTCCTGCTGCACCCCAGGGTCACCTCATCTACTGCTGTATGACTCCCCACACAGGGGTCCGTACACCCCACTGCCAGGATAGGGGGTCCCAGCGATAGTCCTGCTGCACCCCAGGGTCACCTCATCTACTGCTGTATGACTCCCCACACAGGGGTCCGTACACCCCACTGCCAGGATAGGGGGTCCCAGCGATAGTCCTGCTGCACCCCAGGGTCACCTCATCTACTGCTGTATGACTCCCCACACAGGGGTCCGTACACCCCACTACCAGGATAGGGGGTCCCAGTGATAGTCCTGCTGCACCCCAGGGTCACCTCATCTACTGCTGTATGACTCCCCACACAGGGGTCCGTACACCGCACTACCAGGATAGGGGGTCCCAGCGATAGTCCTGCAGCACCCCACTGCCAGGATAGGGGGTCCCAGTGATAGTCCTGCTGCACCCCAGGGTCACCTCATCTACTGCTGTATGACTCCCCACACAGCGGTCCGTACACCCCACTGCCAGGATAGGGGGTCCCAGCGATAGTCCTGCTGCACCCCAGGGTCACCTCATCTACTGCTGTATGACTCCCCACACAGGGGTCCGTACACCGCACTGCCAGGATAGGGGGTCCCAGCGATAGTCCTGCTGCACCCCAGGGTCACCTCATCTACTGCTGTATGACTCCCCACACAGGGGTCCGTACACCCCACTGCCAGGATAGGGGGTCCCAGCGATAGTCCTGCTGCACCCCAGGGTCACCTCATCTACTGCTGTATGAAGCCCCACACAGGGGTCCGTACACCGCACTGCCAGGATAGGGGGTCCCAGCGATAGTCCTGCTGCACCCCAGGGTCACCTCATCTACTGCTGTATGACTCCCCACACAGGGGTCCGTACACCCCACTGCCAGGATAGGGGGTCCCAGCGATAGTCCTGCTGCACCCCAGGGTCACCTCATCTACTGCTGTATGACTCCCCACACAGGGGTCCGTACACCGCACTGCCAGGATAGGGGGTCCCAGCGATAGTCCTGCTGCACCCCAGGGTCACCTCATCAACTGCTGTATGACTCCCCACACAGGGGTCCGTACACCGCACTGCCAGGATAGGGGGTCCCAGTGATAGTCCTGCTGCACCCCAGGGTCACCTCATCTACTGCTGTATGACTCCCCACACAGCGGTCCGTACACCCCACTGCCAGGATAGGGGGTCCCAGCGATAGTCCTGCTGCACCCCAGGGTCACCTCATCTACTGCTGGATGACTCCCCACACAGGGGTCCGTACACCCCACTGCCAGGATAGGGGGTCCCAGTGATAGTCCTGCTGCACCCCAGGGTCACCTCATCTACTGCTGGATGACTCCCCACACAGGGGTCCGTACACCCCACTACCAGGATAGGGGGTCCCAGCGATAGTCCTGCTGCACCCCAGGGTCACCTCATCTACTGCTGTATGACTCCCCACACAGGGGTCCGTACACCGCACTGCCAGGATAGGGGGTCCCAGCGATAGTCCTGCTGCACCCCAGGGTCACCTCATCTACTGCTGTATGACTCCCCACACAGGGGTCCGTACACCCCACTGCCAGGATAGGGGGTCCCAGTGATAGTCCTGCTGCACCCCAGGGTCACCTCATCTACTGCTGTATGACTCCCCACACAGGGGTCCGTACACCCCACTGCCAGGATAGGGGGTCCCAGCGATAGTCCTGCTGCACCCCAGGGTCACCTCATCTACTGCTGTATGACTCCCCACACAGGGGTCCGTACACCCCACTGCCAGGATAGGGGGTCCCAGCGATAGTCCTGCTGCACCCCAGGGTCACCTCATCTACTGCTGTATGACTCCCCACACAGGGGTCCGTACACCGCACTGCCAGGATAGGGGGTCCCAGCGATAGTCCAGCTGCACCCCAGGGTCACCTCATCTACTGCTGGATGACTCCCCACACAGGGGTCCGTACACCGCACTGCCAGGATAGGGGGTCCCAGCAATAGTCCTGCAGCACCCCAGGGTCACCTCATCTACTGCTGCATGACTTCCCACACAGGGGTCCGTACACCCCACTGCCAGGATAGGGGGTCCCAGCGATAGTCCTGCTGCACCCCAGGGTCACCTCATCAACTGCTGTATGACTCCCCACACAGGGGTCCGTACACCGCACTGCCAGGATAGGGGGTCCCAGCGATAGTCCTGCTGCACCCCAGGGTCACCTCATCTACTGCTGTATGACTCCCCACACAGGGGTCCGTACACCGCACTGCCAGGATAGGGGGTCCCAGCGATAGTCCTGCTGCACCCCAGGGTCACCTCATCTACTGCTGCATGACTCCCCACACAGGGGTCCGTACACCCCACTACCAGGATAGGGGGTCCCAGCGATAGTCCAGCTGCACCCCAGGGTCACCTCTCTGACATGGAAGGTGGGGGTGAGCGCAGGCACCGACCACATGCAACCGATACGTGGTACAGTAACAGTGGCGTCTAAACCGAGCCAAACACCGGGGGAAGATGTAAAACCCGAAGCAATGATACCACAACACGTCCCCCTCCGCTCTGTCCTCCTCTATATCCCCCTCCGCTCTGTCCTCCTCTATATCCCCCTCCGCACTGTCCTCCTCTATATCACCCTCCGTCCTGTCCTCCTCTATATCCCCCTCCGCACTGTCCTCCTCTATATCACCCTCCGCTCTGTCCTCCTCTATATCCCCCTCCGCTCTGTCCTCCTCTATATCCCCCTCCGCACTGTCCTCCTCTATATCCCCCTCCGCTCTGTCCTCCTCTATATCCCCCTCCGCTCTGTCCTCCTCTATATCACCCTCCGCTCTGTCCTCCTCTATATCCCCCTCCGCTCTGTCCTCCTCTATATCACCCTCCGTCCTGTCCTCCTCTATATCACCCTCCGCACTGTCCTCCTCTATATCACCCTCCGTCTTGTCCTCCTCTATATCACCCTCCGCACTGTCCTCCTCTATATCACCCTCCGCACTGTCCTCCTCTAAATCCCCCTCCGTCCTGTCCTCCTCTATATCACCCTCCGCTCTGTCCTCCTCTATATCCCCCTCCGCACTGTCCTCCTCTATATCACCCTCCGCACTGTCCTCCTCTATATCACCCTCCGTCCTGTCCTCCTCTATATCACCCTCTGCACTGTCCTCCTCTATATCACCCTCCGCACTGTCCTCCTCTATATCCCCCTCCGCACTGTCCTCCTCTATATCATCCTCCGCTCTGTCCTCCTCTATATCACCCTCCTCCCTCCTCTATATCCCCCTCCGCTCTGTCCTCCTCTATATCCCCCTCCGCTCCCCTCTATATCACCCTCCGTCCTGTCCTCCTCTATATCCCCCTCCGCTCTGTCCTCCTCTATATCACCCTCCGCACTGTCCTCCTCTATATCCCCCTCCGCACTGTCCTCCTCTATATCACCCTCCGCACTGTCCTCCTCTATATCACCCTCCGCTCCCCTCTATATCCCCCTCCGCTCTGTCCCCCTCTATATCACCCTCCGCTCTGTCCCCCTCTATATCACCCTCCGCTCTGTCCCCCTCTATATCACCCTCCGCTCTGTCCTCCTCTATACCACCCTCCGCACTGTCCTCCTCTATATCCCCCTCCGCTCTGTCCTCCTCTATATCACCCTCCGCACTGTCCTCCTCTATATCCCCCTCCGCACTGTCCTCCTCTATATCCCCCTCCGCTCTGTCCTCCTCTATATCACCCTCCGCACTGTCCTCCTCTATATCACCCTCCGCACTGTCCTCCTCTATATCACCCTCCGCACTGTCCTCCTCTATATCACCCTCCGCACTGTCCTCCTCTATATCACCCTCCGCACTGTCCTCCTCTATATCCCCCTCCGCACTGTCCTCCTCTATATCCCCCTCCGCACTGTCCTCCTCTATATCCCCCTCCGCACTGTCCTCCTCTATATCCCCCTCCGCTCTGTCCTCCTCTATATCACCCTCCGCACTGTCCTCCTCTATATCCCCCTCCGTCCTGTCCTCCTCTATATCACCCTCCGCACTGTCCTCCTCTATATCCCCCTCCGCACTGTCCTCCTCTATATCACCCTCCGCACTGTCCTCCTCTATATCCCCCTCCGCTCTGTCCTCCTCTATATCACCCTCCGCACTGTCCTCCTCTATATCACCCTCCGCACTGTCCTCCTCTATATCACCCTCCGCACTGTCCTCCTCTATATTACCCTCCGCACTGTCCTCCTCTATATCACCCTCCGCACTGTCCTCCTCTATATCACCCTCCGCACTGTCCTCCTCTATATCACCCTCCGCTCTGTCCTCCTCTATATCACCCTCCGCACTGTCCTCCTCTATATCACCCTCCGCACTGTCCTCCTCTATATCACCCTCCGCTCTGTCCTCCTCTATATCACCCTCCGCACTGTCCTCCTCTATATCACCCTCCGCTCTGTCCTCCTCTATATCACCCTCCGTCCTGTCCTCCTCTATATCACCCTCCGCACTGTCCTCCTCTATATCACCCTCCGCACTGTCCTCCTCTATATCCCCCTCCGTCCTGTCCTCCTCTATATCCCCCTCCGCTCCCCTCTATATCCCCCTCCGTCCTGTCCTCCTCTATATCACCCTTCGTCCTGTCCTCCTCTATATCACCCTCCGTCCTGTCCTCCTCTATATCACCCTCCGCACTGTCCTCCTCTATATCCCCCTCCGCTCTGTCCTCCTCTATATCACCCTCCGCTCTGTCCTCCTCTATATCACCCTCCGCTCTGTCCTCCTCTATATCCCCCTCCGCACTGTCCTCCTCTATATCCCCCTCCGCTCCCCTCTATATCCCCCTCCGCTCCCCTCTATATCCCCCTCCGCTCCCCTCTATATCCCCCTCCTCTATATCCCCCTCCGCTCCCCTCTATATCCCCCTCCGCCCTCCTCTATATCCCCCTCCGCTCCCCTCTATATCCCCCTCCGCCCTCCTCTATATCCCCCTCCTCTATATCCCCCTCCGCTCCCCTCTATATCCCCCTCCGCTCCCCTCTATATCCCCCTCCGCTCCCCTCTGTCCTCCTCTATATCCCCCTCCGCTCCCCTCTATATCCCCCTCCTCCCTCCTCTAGATCCTCCTCCGCTGTCCGTCGGTGTGCAGTATAACCCCCAGCGTGTCTGTCAGTGTGTAGTATAACCCCCAGCGTGTCTGTCAGTGTGTAGTATAACCCCCAGCGTGTCCATCAGTGTGTAGTATAACCCCCAGCGTGTCGGTCAGTGTGCAGTATAACCCCCAGCGTGTCCATCAGTGTGCAGTATAACCCCCAGCGTGTCGGTCAGTGTGTAGTATAACCCCCAGCGTGTCCATCAGTGTGTAGTATAACCCCCAGCGTGTCCGTCAGTGTGCAGTATAACCCCCAGCGTGTCCATCAGTGTGCAGTATAACCCCCAGCGTGTCAGTCAGTGTGTAGTATAACCCCCAGCGTGTCTGTCAGTGTGTAGTATAACCCCCAGCGTGTCTGTCAGTGTGTAGTATAACCCCCAGCGTGTCTGTCAGTGTGTAATATAACCCCCAGCGTGTCGGTCAGTGTGTAGTATAACCCCCAGCGTGTCCATCAGTGTGTAGTATAACCCCCAGCGTGTCGGTCAGTGTGTAGTATAACCCCCAGCGTGTCGGTCAGTGTTTAGTATAACCCCCAGCGTGTCTGTCAGTGTGTAGTATAACCCCCAGCGTGTCTGTCAGTGTGTAGTATAACCCCCAGCGTGTCTGTCAGTGTGTAGTATAACCCCCAGCGTGTCGGTCAGTGTGTAGTATAACCCCCAGCGTGTCTGTCAGTGTGTAGTATAACCCCCAGTGTGTCTGTCAGTGTGTAGTATAACCCCCAGCGTGTCCATCAGTGTGTAGTATAACCCCCAGTGTGTCGGTCAGTGTGTAGTATAACCCCCAGCGTGTCTGTCAGTGTGTAGTATAACCCCCAGTGTGTCGGTCAGTGTGTAGTATAACCCCCAGCGTGTCTGTCAGTGTGTAGTATAACCCCCAGTGTGTCGGTCAGTGTGTAGTATAACCCCCAGCGTGTCTGTCAGTGTGTAGTATAACCCCCAGCATGTCCGTCAGTGTGTAGTATAACCCCCAGCGTGTCCATCAGTGTGTAGTATAACCCCCAGCGTGTCCATCAGTGTGTAGTATAACCCCCAGCGTGTCCATCAGTGTGTAGTATAACCCCCAGTGTGTCGGTCAGTGTGTAGTATAACCCCCAGTGTGTCGGTCAGTGTGTAGTATAACCCCCAGTGTGTCGGTCAGTGTGTAGTATAACCCCCAGCAGCCGCTCTCTATGCAGTTAGTAATGAGAGGAGTGTGGAGGGGAGATAACGCTGACATCCCCGGCAGCACTTCCGCCCTTTGTCCCTGAATATTTGGGGCTTCCTGAGTGCCGCCGCTTCTGCTACAGAGGAATTGTCGCTTTCATGAAACCATTAACCCCTAGGTGCCTGGAAACCCCAAAGCAGGGAGGAAAAACGGGGAGATTTAGGAGGCGGCGGATGTGTGAGGTCACAGCGCTATTTATAACAGGAGGCCGATAGCAACCAATCACAGCTCAGCTTCTCCTACAGCAGTTAAATGAAAGCCAAGTTCAGATTGGTTGTTATTAACCTTCAGACACTTCTGACAAACCGAAGGACCCCCCCACCCCCTGGCCTGAACCTGAACAAACCGTCCTTGTCACCTTCTGAGGAACATCCCAAAATCTGGACTATCGTTGACAAATGTCGTGTACCGGACACCGGGGGGGGGGGGGGGGGGGGGGAGACTAGGGTCATGTGCAGGCAGCATGTTATAGAGCAGGAGGAGCTGAGCACATTGTACATAGTGTCCTATCTGCAGGCAGCATGTTATAGAGCAGGAGGAGCTGAGCACATTGTACATAGTGTCTTATCTGCAGGCAGCATGTTATAGAGCAGGAGCTGAGCACATTGTACATAGTGTCCTATTTGCAGGCAGCATGTTATAGAGCAGGAGGAGCTGAGCACATTGTACATAGTGTCCTATCTGCAGGCAGCATGTTATAGAGCAGGAGGAGCTGAGCACATTGTACATAGTGTCCTATCTGCAGGCAGCATGTTATAGAGCAGGAGGAGCTGAGCACATTGTACATAGTGTCCTATCTGCAGGCAGCATGTTATAGAGCAGGAGGAGCTGAGCACATTGTACATAGTGTCCTATCTGCAGGCAGCATGTTATAGAGCAGGAGGAGCTGAGCACATTGTACATAGTGTCCTATCTGCAGGCAGCATGTTATAGAGCAGGAGGAGCTGAGCACATTGTACATAGTGTCCTATCTGCAGGCAGCATGTTATAGAGCAGGAGGAGCTGAGCACATTGTACATAGTGTCCTATCTGCAGGCAGCATGTTATAGAGCAGGAGGAGCTGAGCACATTGTACATAGTGTCCTATCTGCAGGCAGCATGTTATAGAGCAGGAGGAGCTGAGCAGATTGTATGTAGTGTCCTATCTGCAGGCAGCATGTTATAGAGCAGGAGGAGCTGAGCACATTGTACATAGTGTCCTATCTGCAGGCAGCATGTTATAGAGCAGAAGAAGCTGAGCAGATTGTGCATAGTGTCCTATCTGCAGGCAGCATGTTATAGAGCAGGAGGAGCTGAGCACATTGTACATAGTGTCCTATCTGCAGGCAGCATGTTATAGAGCAGGAGGAGCTGAGCACATTGTACATAGTGTCCTATCTGCAGGCAGCATGTTATAGAGCAGGAGGAGCTGAGCACATTGTACATAGTGTCCTATCTGCAGGCAGCATGTTATAGAGCAGGAGGAGCTAAGCACATTGTACATAGTGTCCTATCTGCAGGCAGCATGTTATAGAGCAGGAGGAGCTGAACACATTGTACATAGTGTCCTATCTGCAGGCAGCATGTTATAGAGCAGGAGGAGCTAAGCAGATTGTGCATAGTGTCCTATCTGCAGGCAGCATGTTATAGAGCAGGAGGAGCTGAGCACATTGTACATAGTGTCCTATCTGCAGGCAGCATGTTATAGAGCAGGAGGAGCTGAGCACATTGTACATAGTGTCCTATCTGCAGGCAGCATGTTATACAGCAGGAGGAGCTGAGCACATTGTACATAGTGTCCTACTGGCAGGCAGCATGTTATAGAGCAGGAGGAGCTGAGCACATTGTACATAGTGTCCTATCTGCAGGCAGCATGTTATAGAGCAGGAGGAGCTAAGCAGATTGTGCATAGTGTCCTATCTGCAGGCAGCATGTTATAGAGCAGGAGGAGCTAAGCACATTGTACATAGTGTCCTATCTGCAGGCAGCATGTTATAGAGCAGGAGGAGCTGAGCACATTGTACATAGTGTCCTACTGGCAGGCAGCATGTTATAGAGCAGGAGGAGCTGAGCACATTGTACATAGTGTCCTATCTGCAGGCAGCATGTTATAGAGCAGGAGGAGCTGAGCACATTGTACATAGTGTCCTATCTGCAGGCAGCATGTTATAGAGCAGGAGGAGCTGAGCACATTGTACATAGTGTCCTATCTGCAGGCAGCATGTTATAGAGCAGAAGAAGCTGAGCAGATTGTGCATAGTGTCCTATCTGCAGGCAGCATGTTATAGAGCAGGAGGAGCTGAGCACATTGTACATAGTGTCCTATCTGCAGGCAGCATGTTATAGAGCAGGAGGAGCTGAGCACATTGTACATAGTGTCCTATCTGCAGGCAGCATGTTATAGAGCAGGAGGAGCTGAGCACATTGTACATAGTGTCCTATCTGCAGGCAGCATGTTATAGAGCAGGAGGAGCTGAGCACATTGTACATAGTGTCCTATCTGCAGGCAGCATGTTATAGAGCAGGAGGAGCTGAACACATTGTACATAGTGTCCTATCTGCAGGCAGCATGTTATAGAGCAGGAGGAGCTAAGCAGATTGTGCATAGTGTCCTATCTGCAGGCAGCATGTTATAGAGCAGGAGGAGCTGAGCACATTGTACATAGTGTCCTATCTGCAGGCAGCATGTTATAGAGCAGGAGGAGCTGAGCACATTGTACATAGTGTCCTATCTGCAGGCAGCATGTTATACAGCAGGAGGAGCTGAGCACATTGTACATAGTGTCCTACTGGCAGGCAGCATGTTATAGAGCAGGAGGAGCTGAGCACATTGTACATAGTGTCCTATCTGCAGGCAGCATGTTATAGAGCAGGAGGAGCTAAGCAGATTGTGCATAGTGTCCTATCTGCAGGCAGCATGTTATAGAGCAGGAGGAGCTAAGCACATTGTACATAGTGTCCTATCTGCAGGCAGCATGTTATAGAGCAGGAGGAGCTGAGCACATTGTACATAGTGTCCTACTGGCAGGCAGCATGTTATAGAGCAGGAGGAGCTGAGCACATTGTACATAGTGTCCTATCTGCAGGCAGCATGTTATAGAGCAGGAGGAGCTGAGCACATTGTACATAGTGTCCTATCTGCAGGCAGCATGTTATAGAGCAGGAGGAGCTGAGCACATTGTACATAGTGTCCTATCTGCAGGCAGCATGTTATAGAGCAGGAGGAGCTGAGCACATTGTACATAGTGTCCTATCTGCAGGCAGCATGTTATAGAGCAGGAGGAGCTGAGCACATTGTACATAGTGTCCTATCTGCAGGCAGCTTGTTATAGAGAAGGAGAAGCTGAGCACATTGTACATAGTGTCCTATCTGCAGGCTGCATGTTATAGAGCAGGAGGAGCTGAGCACATTGTACATAGTGTCCTATCTGCAGGCAGCATGTTAAAGAGCAGGAGGAGCTGAGCACATTGTACATAGTGTCCTATCTGCAGACAGCATGTTATAGAGCAGGAGGAGCTGAGCACATTGTACATAGTGTCCCAGCTGCAGGAAGCATGTTATAGAGCAGGAGGAGCTGAGCACATTGTACATAGTGTCCTATCTGCAGGCAGCACGTTATAGAGCAGGAGGAGCTGAGCAGATTGTGCATAGTGTCCTATCTGCAGGCAGCATGTTATAGAGCAGGAGGAGCTGAGCATATTGTACATAGTGTCCTATCTGCAGGCAGCATGTTATAGAGCAGAAGAAGCTGAGCAGATTGTGCATAGTGTCCTGTCTGCAGGCAGCATGTTATAGAGCAGGAGGAGCTGAGCATATTGTACATAGTGTCCTATCTGCAGGCAGCATGTTATAGAGCAGAAGGAGCTGACTGAGCAGATTGTATATAGTGTCCTATCTGCAGGCAGCATGTTATAGAGCAGGAGGAGCTGAGCACATTGTACATAGGACACTATGTACAATGTGCTCAGCTCCTCCTGCTCTATAACATGCTGCCTGCAGATAGGACACTATATACAATCTGCTCAGTCAGCTCCTTCTGCTCTATAACATGCTGCCTGCAGATAGGACACTACATACAATCTGCTCAGCTCCTCTTGCTCTATAACATGGTGTCTGCAGATAGGACACTATCTGCAGACACCATGTTATAGAGCAAGAGGAGCTGAGCAGATTGTATGTAGTGTCCTATCTGCAGGAAGCATGTTATAGAGCAGTGGGAGCTGAGCACATTGTACATAGTGTCCTATCTGCAGACAGCATGTTATAGAGCAGGAGGAGCTGAGCAGACTGTATGTAGTGTCCTATCTGCAGGCAGCATGTTATAGAGCAGGAGAAGCTGAGCAGATTGTACATAGTGTCCTATCTGCAGACAGCATGTTATAGAGTAGGAGGAGCTGAGCAGATTGTACATAGTGTCCTATCTGCAGGCAGCATGTTATAGAGCAGGAGGAGCTGAGCAGATTGTACATAGTGTCCTATCTGCAGGCAGCATGTTATAGAGCAGGAGGAGCTGAGCACATTGTACATAGTGTCCTATCTGCAGGCAGCATGTTATAGAGCAGGAGGAGCTGCGCACATTGTACATACTGTCCTATCTGCAGACAGCATGTTATAGAGCAGTGGGAGCTCAGCACATGGTACATAGTGTCCTATCTGCAGGCAGCATGTTATAGAGCAGGAGGAGCTGAGCATATTGTACATAGTGTCCTATCTACAGGCAGCATGTTATAGAGCAGGAGGAGCTGAGCACATTGTACATAGTGTCCTATCTACAGGCAGCATGTTATAGAGCAGGAGGAGCTGAGCACATTGTACATAGTGTCCTATCTGCAGGCAGCATGTTATAGAGCAGGAGGAGCTGAGCATATTGTACATAGTGTCCTATCTGCAGGCAGCATGTTATAGAGCAGAAGGAGCTGACTGAGCAGATTGTATATAGTGTCCTATCTGCAGGCAGCATGTTATAGAGCAGGAGGAGCTGAGCACATTGTACATAGTGTCCTATCTGCAGACAGCATGTTATAGAGCAAGAGGAGCTGAGCAGATTGTATATAGTGTCCTATCTGCAGGAAGCATGTTATAGAGCAGTGGGAGCTGAGCACATTTTACATAGTGTCCTATCTGAAGACAGCATGTTATAGAGCAGGAGGAGCTGAGCACTTGTACATAGTGTCCTATCTTCAGGCAGCATGTTATAGAGCAGGAGGAGCTGAGCAGATTGTACATAGTGTCCTATCTGCAGGCAGCATGTTATAGAGCAGGAGGAGCTGAGCACATTGTACATAGTGTCCTATCTGCAGGCAGTATGGTATAGAGCAGGAGGAGCTGAGCACATTGTACATAGTGTCCTATCTGCAGGCAGCATGTTATAGAGCAGGAGGAGCTGAGCACATTGTACATAGTGTCCTATCTGCAGGCAGCATGTTATAGAGCAGGAGGAGCTGAGCAGATTGTATATAGTGTCCTATCTGCAGGCAGCATGTTATAGAGCAGGAGGAGCCGAGCACATTGTACATAGTGTCCTATCTGCAGGCAGCATGTTATAGAGCAGGAGGAGCTGAGCACATTGTATATAGTGTCCTATCTGCAGGCAGCATGTTATAGAGCAGGAGGAGCTGAGCACATTGTACATAGTGTCCTATCTGCAGGCAGCATGTTATAGAGCAGGAGGAGCTGAACACATTGTGGGAGCCAGTTCTGCTAGGACACATGACCCATAGAGAGTCAGCCCTATAATCTAGGGTTATGGAGGAATAACGTTAGGACCCTCTACTGCCAGAAAAGGACCCTGCAGGACACACAGCAGACAGGGGACTTGTGTGTACAGGCAGGAGGCCCCTCTGATTGCTGCAGGGGCTCCAAGAGGAAGTTGGAACAATCTATGGGGGCAGATTTCCGGACAATCCGCCCCAATGACAGATTCATGCCCGACACTAATAATAAATGTCTGATTCCTGTCACTGCGGCCGGAGAGGAAGAGGGGGGAGAAGGAAGGGGGCGCACAGCACCCCCCCCCCCCCCCCCCCCCCCAATATATCCATTCATAGAATTCCTAGCACTATGTCTTGTTACATAGGACTGCATCACATTTATTACTGACTGCATCACATTTATTACTGACTGCACCACATTTATTACTGACTGTATCACATTTATTACTGACTGCATCACATTTATTACTGACTGCTCCACATTTATTACTGACTGCTCCACATTTATTACTGACTGTATCACATTTATTACTGACTGCATCACATTTATTACTGACTGCATCACATTTATTACTGACTGCTCCACATTTATTACTGACTGCTCCACATTTATTACTGACTGTATCACATTTATTACTGACTGCATCACATTTATTACTGACTGCACCACATTTATTACTGACTGCTCCACATTTATTACTGACTGTATCACATTTATTACTGACTGTATCACATTTATTACTGACTGCACCACATTTATTACTGACTGCATCACATTTATTACTGACTGCATCACATTTATTACTGACTGCACCACATTTATTACTGACTACATCACATTTATTACTGACTGTATCACATTTATTACTGACTACATCACATTTATTACTGACTGCATCACATTTATTACTGACTGCATCACATTTATTACTGACTGTATCACATTTATTACTGACTACATCACATTTATTACTGACTACATCACATTTATTACTGACTGTATCACATTTATTACTGACTACATCACATTTATTACTGACTGCATCACATTTATTACTGACTGCTCCACATTTATTACTGACTGTATCACATTTATTACTGACTACATCACATTTATTACTGACTGCTCCACATTTATTACTGACTACATCACATTTATTACTGACTGTATCACATTTATTACTGACTACATCACATTTATTACTGACTACATCACATTTATTACTGACTGCTCCACATTTATTACTGACTGTATCACATTTATTACTGACTGCTCCACATTTATTACTGACTGCATCACATTTATTACTGACTGCACCACATTTATTACTGACTACATCACATTTATTACTGACTACATCACATTTATTACTGACTGCTCCACATTTATTACTGACTGTATCACATTTATTACTGACTGCTCCACATTTATTACTGACTACATCACATTTATTACTGACTGTATCACATTTATTACTGACTACATCACATTTATTACTGACTACATCACATTTATTACTGACTGTATCACATTTATTACTGACTGCATCACATTTATTACTGACTACATCACATTTATTACTGACTACATCACATTTATTACTGACTACATCACATTTATTACTGACTGCATCACATTTATTACTGACTGCATCACATTTATTACTGACTACATCACATTTATTACTGACTGCATCACATTTATTACTGACTGCACCACATTTATTACTGACTGCATCACATTTATTACTGACTGTATCACATTTATTACTGACTGCACCACATTTATTACTGACTGTATCACATTTATTACTGACTGCATCACATTTATTACTGACTGCACCACATTTATTACTGACTACATCACATTTATTACTGACTGCTCCACATTTATTACTGACTGTATCACATTTATTACTGACTGCATCACATTTATTACTGACTACATCACATTTATTACTGACTGCATCACATTTATTACTGACTGTATCACATTTATTACTGACTGCACCACATTTATTACTGACTGTATCACATTTATTACTGACTGCATCACATTTATTACTGACTGCTCCACATTTATTACTGACTGCTCCACATTTATTACTGACTGCTCCACATTTATTACTGACTGTATCACATTTATTACTGACTGCTCCACATTTATTACTGACTGCATCACATTTATTACTGACTGTATCACATTTATTACTGACTGCATCACATTTATTACTGACTGCTCCACATTTATTACTGACTACATCACATTTATTACTGACTGCACCACATTTATTACTGACTGTATCACATTTATTACTGACTGCACCACATTTATTACTGACTGCTCCACATTTATTACTGACTGCACCACATTTATTACTGACTGCTCCACATTTATTACTGACTGTATCACATTTATTACTGACTGCTCCACATTTATTACTGACTGCACCACATTTATTACTGACTGTATCACATTTATTACTGACTGCTCCACATTTATTACTGACTGCATCACATTTATTACTGACTGCATCACATTTATTACTGACTGCTCCACATTTATTACTGACTGCATCACATTTATTACTGACTGCTCCACATTTATTACTGACTGCATCACATTTATTACTGACTGCTCCACATTTATTACTGACTGTATCACATTTATTACTGACTGCTCCACATTTATTACTGACTGCATCACATTTATTACTGACTGCACCACATTTATTACTGACTGCATCACATTTATTACTGACTACATCACATTTATTACTGACTGCATCACATTTATTACTGACTGCATCACATTTATTACTGACTGTATCACATTTATTACTGACCGCTCCACATTTATTACTGACTGTATCACATTTATTACTGACTGCTCCACATTTATTACTGACTGCTCCACATTTATTACTGACTGCATCACATTTATTACTGACTGCACCACATTTATTACTGACTGTATCACATTTATTACTGACTGCTCCACATTTATTACTGACTGCACCACATTTATTACTGACTGCTCCACATTTATTACGGACTGTATCACATTTATTACTGACTGCATCACATTTATTACTGACTGCACCACATTTATTACTGACTGTATCACATTTATTACTGACTGCTCCACATTTATTACTGACTGCACCACATTTATTACTGACTGCATCACATTTATTACTGACTACATCACATTTATTACTGACTGCATCACATTTATTACTGACTGCACCACATTTATTACTGACTGTATCACATTTATTACTGACTGCACCACATTTATTACTGACTACATCACATTTATTACTGACTGCATCACATTTATTACTGACTGTATCACATTTATTACTGACTGCACCACATTTATTACTGACTACATCACATTTATTACTGACTGCTCCACATTTATTACTGACTGCTCCACATTTATTACTGACTGCACCACATTTATTACTGACTGCTCCACATTTATTACTGACTGTATCACATTTATTACTGACTGCATCACATTTATTACTGACTGTATCACATTTATTACTGACTACTCCACATTTATTACTGACTACATCACATTTATTACTGACTACATCACATTTATTACTGACTGCGTCACATTTATTACTGACTGCATCACATTTATTACTGACTGCTCCACATTTATTACTGACTACATCACATTTATTACTGACTGCTCCACATTTATTACTGACTACATCACATTTATTACTGACTGCACCACATTTATTACTGACTGCACCACATTTATTACTGACTGCACCACATTTATTACTGACTGCATCACATTTATTACTGACTGCATCACATTTATTACTGACTGCACCACATTTATTACTGACTGCATCACATTTATTACTGACTGCTCCACATTTATTACTGACTGTATCACATTTATTACTGACTGCACCACATTTATTACTGACTGCATCACATTTATTACTGACTGCATCACATTTATTACTGACTGCACCACATTTATTACTGACTGCTCCACATTTATTACTGACTACATCACATTTATTACTGACTGCACCACATTTATTACTGACTGCACCACATTTATTACTGACTGCTCCACATTTATTACTGACTGCTCCACATTTATTACTGACTGTATCACATTTATTACTGACTGCTCCACATTTATTACTGACTGCATCACATTTATTACTGACTGCATCACATTTATTACTGACTGTATCACATTTATTACTGACTGCTCCACATTTATTACTGACTACATCACATTTATTACTGACTGCATCACATTTATTACTGACTGCATCACATTTATTACTGACTGTATCACATTTATTACTGACTGCATCACATTTATTACTGACTGCATCACATTTATTACTGACTGCATCACATTTATTACTGACTGCACCACATTTATTACTGACTGTATCACATTTATTACTGACTGCTCCACATTTATTACTGACTGCTCCACATTTATTACTGACTGCATCACATTTATTACTGACTACATCACATTTATTACTGACTGCACCACATTTATTACTGACTGTATCACATTTATTACTGACTGCATCACATTTATTACTGACTGCTCCACATTTATTACTGACTGCTCCACATTTATTACTGACTGCTCCACATTTATTACTGACTACATCACATTTATTACTGACTACATCACATTTATTACTGACTGCATCACATTTATTACTGACTGTATCACATTTATTACTGACTACATCACATTTATTACTGACTGCTCCACATTTATTACTGACTGCATCACATTTATTACTGACTGCTCCACATTTATTACTGACTGTATCACATTTATTACTGACTGCATCACATTTATTACTGACTGTATCACATTTATTACTGACTGTATCACATTTATTACTGACTGCATCACATTTATTACTGACTGCACCACATTTATTACTGACTGTATCAAATTTATTACTGACTACATCACATTTATTACTGACTGCTCCACATTTATTACTGACTGCATCACATTTATTACTGACTGCTCCACATTTATTACTGACTGTATCACATTTATTACTGACTGCATCACATTTATTACTGACTGTATCACATTTATTACTGACTGTATCACATCTATTACTGACTGCATCACATTTATTACTGACTGCTCCACATTTATTACTGACTGCACCACATTTATTACTGACTGTATCACATTTATTACTGACTGCTCCACATTTATTACTGACTGCACCACATTTATTACTGACTGCATCACATTTATTACTGACTGCATCACATTTATTACTGACTGCATCACATTTATTACTGACTGTATCACATTTATTACTGACTGCACCACATTTATTACTGACTGCTCCACATTTATTACTGACTGCATCACATTTATTACTGACTGCACCACATTTATTACTGACTGCTCCACATTTATTACTGACTGCTCCACATTTATTACTGACTGTATCACATTTATTACTGACTGCATCACATTTATTACTGACTGCACCACATTTATTACTCACTGCACCACATTTATTACTGACTGTATCACATTTATTACTGACTGCATCACATTTATTACTGACTGCACCACATTTATTACTGACTGCACCACATTTATTACTGACTGCTCCACATTTATTACTGACTGCATCACATTTATTACTGACTGTATCACATTTATTACTGACTGCACCACATTTATTACTGACTGCTCCACATTTATTACTGACTGCATCACATTTATTACTGACTGCTCCACATTTATTACTGACTGCATCACATTTATTACTGACTATATCACATTTATTACTGACTGCATCACATTTATTACTGACTACATCACATTTATTACTGACTGCATCACATTTATTACTGACTGCACCACATTTATTACTGACTGTATCACATTTATTACTGACTGCTCCACATTTATTACTGACTGCACCACATTTATTACTGACTGCATCACATTTATTACTGACTGCATCACATTTATTACTGACTGCATCACATTTATTACTGACTGTATCACATTTATTACTGACTGCACCACATTTATTACTGACTGCTCCACATTTATTACTGACTGCATCACATTTATTACTGACTGTATCACATTTATTACTGACTGCACCACATTTATTACTGACTGCTCCACATTTATTACTGACTGCATCACATTTATTACTGACTGTTCCACATTTATTACTGACTGCATCACATTTATTACTGACTGTATCACATTTATTACTGACTGCATCACATTTATTACTGACTATATCACATTTATTACTGACTGCATCACATTTATTACTGACTACATCACATTTATTACTGACTGCATCACATTTATTACTGACTGCACCACATTTATTACTGACTGCACCACATTTATTACTGACTGCTCCACATTTATTACTGACTGCATCACATTTATTACTGACTGCACCACATTTATTACTGACTGCACCACATTTATTACTGACTGCTCCACATTTATTACTGACTGCACCACATTTATTACTGACTGCATCACATTTATTAATTACTGACTGCACCACATTTATTACTGACTGCATCACATTTATTACTGACTACACCACATTTATTACTGACTGCTCCACATTTATTACTGACTGCACCACATTTATTACTGACTGCATCACATTTATTACTGACTACATCACATTTATTACTGACTACATCACATTTATTACTGACTGTACCACATTTATTACTGACTACATCACATTTATTACTGACTGCTCCACATTTATTACTGACTACATCACATTTATTACTGACTGCATCACATTTATTACTGACTGCTCCACATTTATTACTGACTGCATCACATTTATTACTGACTGCTCCACATTTATTACTGACTGTATCACATTTATTACTGACTACATCACATTTATTACTGACTGCATCACATTTATTACTGACTACACCACATTTATTACTGACTGCATCACATTTATTACTGACTACACCACATTTATTACTGACTGCTCCACATTTATTACTGACTGCACCACATTTATTACTGACTGCATCACATTTATTACTGACTACATCACATTTATTACTGACTGCACCACATTTATTACTGACTGCATCACATTTATTACTGACTGCTCCACATTTATTACTGACTGCTCCACATTTATTACTGACTGTATCACATTTATTACTGACTGCATCACATTTACTACTGACTGCACCACATTTATTACTGACTGCACCACATTTATTACTGACTGCACCACATTTATTACTGACTGCACCACATTTATTACTGACTGCACCACATTTATTACTGACTGCACCACATTTATTACTGACTGCATCACATTTATTACTGACTACACCACATTTATTACTGACTGCTCCACATTTATTACTGACTGCACCACATTTATTACTGACTGCATCACATTTATTACTGACTACATCACATTTATTACTGACTGCACCACATTTATTACTGACTGCATCACATTTATTACTGACTACACCACATTTATTACTGACTGCTCCACATTTATTACTGACTGCACCACATTTATTACTGACTGCATCACATTTATTACTGACTACATCACATTTATTACTGACTACATCACATTTATTACTGACTGTACCACATTTATTACTGACTGCATCACATTTATTACTGACTGCTCCACATTTATTACTGACTGTATCACATTTATTACTGACTACATCACATTTATTACTGACTACATCACATTTATTACTGACTGCTCCACATTTATTACTGATTACATCACATTTATTACTGACTGCTCCACATTTATTACTGACTACATCACATTTATTACTGACTGCTCCACATTTATTACTGACTACATCACATTTATTACTGACTGCTCCACATTTATTACTGATTACATCACATTTATTACTGACTGCTCCACATTTATTACTGACTACATCACATTTATTACTGACTGCATCACATTTATTACTGACTGCTCCACATTTATTACTGACTGCATCACATTTATTACTGACTGCACCACATTTATTACTGACTGCATCACATTTATTACTGACTACATCACATTTATTACTGACTGCATCACATTTATTACTGACTGTATCACATTTATTACTGACTACATCACATTTATTACTGACTGTATCACATTTATTACTGACTACATCACATTTATTACTGACTACATCACATTTATTACTGACTGCTCCACATTTATTACTGACTACATCACATTTATTACTGACGGCACCACATTTATTACTGACTGCATCACATTTATTACTGACTGCACCACATTTATTACTGACTACATCACATTTATTACTGACTGCATCACATTTATTACTGACTGTATCACATTTATTACTGACCGCATCACATTTATTACTGACTGCATCACATTTATTACTGACTGCACCACATTTATTACTGACTGTATCACATTTATTACTGACTGTATCACATTTATTACTGACTACACCACATTTATTACTGACTGCACCACATTTATTACTGACTACATCACATTTATTACTGACTGCTCCACATTTATTACTGACTGCACCACATTTATTACTGACTACATCACATTTAATACTGACTGCATCACATTTATTACTGACTGCACCACATTTATTACTGACTGTATCACATTTATTACTGACTACATCACATTTATTACTGACTGCTCCACATTTATTACTGACTGCATCACATTTATTACTGACTGCTCCACATTTATTACTGACTGCATCACATTTATTACTGACTGTATTACATTTATTACTGACTGCTCCACATTTATTACTGACTGCACATTTATTACTGACTGCACCACATTTATTACTAACTACATCACATTTATTACTGACTGCATCACATTTATTACTGACTGCTCCACATTTATTACTGACTGCTCCACATTTATTACTGACTGCATCACATTTATTACTAACTACATCACATTTATTACTGACTGCATCACATTTATTACTGACTGCATCACATTTATTACTGACTGCATCACATTTATTACTGACTACATCACATTTATTACTGACTGCTCCACATTTATTACTGACTGTATCACATTTATTACTGACTGCTCCACATTTATTACTGACTGCACCACATTTATTACTGACTATCACATTTATTACTGACTGCACCACATTTATTACTGACTGCTCCACATTTATTACTGACTGCTCCACATTTATTACTGACTGCACCACATTTATTACTGACTACATCACATTTATTACTGACTGCTCCACATTTATTACTGACTGTATCACATTTATTACTTACTACATCACATTTATTACTGACTGCATCACATTTATTACTGACTGCACCACATTTATTACTGACTGCTCCACATTTATTACTGACTGCTCCACATTTATTACTGACTGCACCACATTTATTACTGACTACATCACATTTATTACTGACTGCATCACATTTATTACTGACTGTATCACATTTATTACTGACTGTATCACATTTATTACTGACTACATCACATTTATTACTGACTGCTCCACATTTATTACTGACTGTATCACATTTATTACTGACTGTATCACATTTATTACTGACTGCATCACATTTATTACTGACTGCTCCACATTTATTACTGACTGTATCACATTTATTACTGACTGTTCCACATTTATTACTGACTGCATCACATTTATTACTGACTGCTCCACATTTATTACTGACTGCATCACATTTATTACTGACTGCTCCACATTTATTACTGACTGCATCACATTTATTACCGACTGTATCACATTTATTACTGACTGCTCCACATTTATTACTGACTACATCACATTTATTACTGACTGCTCCACATTTATTACTGACTACATCACATTTATTACTGACTACATCACATTTATTACTGACTGCACCACATTTATTACTGACTGCATCACATTTATTACTGACTGCTCCACATTTATTACTGACTGCACCACATTTATTACTGACTGCACCACATTTATTACTGACTACATCACATTTATTACTGACTGCATCACATTTATTACTGACTGTATCACATTTATTACTGACTGTATCACATTTATTACTGACTGTATCACATTTATTACTGACTGCACCACATTTATTACTAACTGTATCACATTTATTACTGACTGCGTCACATTTATTACTGACTGCACCACATTTATTACTGACTGCACCACATTTATTACTGACTGCATCACATTTATTACTGACTGCTCCACATTTATTACTGACTGCATCACATTTATTACTGACTGTACCACATTTATTACTGACTGCACCACATTTATTACTGACTGCATCACATTTATTACTGACTACATCACATTTATTACTGACTGCTCCACATTTATTACTGACTGTATCACATTTATTACTGACTGTATCACATTTATTACTGACTGCATCACATTTATTACTGACTGTATCACATTTATTACTGACTGTTCCACATTTATTAGTGACTGCATCACATTTATTACTGACTGCTCCACATTTATTACTGACTGCATCACATTTATTACTGACTGCTCCACATTTATTACTGACTGCATCACATTTATTACCGACTGTATCACATTTATTACTGACTGCTCCACATTTATTACTGACTACATCACATTTATTACTGACTGCTCCACATTTATTACTGACTGCACCACATTTATTACTGACTGCATCACATTTATTACTGACTGCATCACATTTATTACTGACTGCACCACATTTATTACTGACTGCATCACATTTATTACTGACTGCTCCACATTTATTACTGACTGCACCACATTTATTACTGACTGCATCACATTTATTACTGACTGCTCCACATTTATTACTGACTGTATCACATTTATTACTGACTGCACCACATTTATTACTGACTGCATCACATTTATTACTGACTGCTCCACATTTATTACTGACTGCACCACATTTATTACTGACTGCATCACATTTATTACTGACTGCTCCACATTTATTACTGACTGCATCACATTTATTACTGACTGCACCACATTTATTACTGACTGTATCACATTTATTACTGACTGTATCACATTTATTACTGACTGCACCACATTTATTACTGACTGCATCACATTTATTACTGACTGCACCACATTTATTACTGACTGCATCACATTTATTACTGACTGCACCACATTTATTACTGACTACATCACATTTATTACTGACTGCACCACATTTATTACTGACTGCACCACATTTATTACTGACTGCTCCACATTTATTACTGACTACATCACATTTATTACTGACTGCACCACATTTATTACTGACTGCACCACATTTATTACTGACTGCTCCACATTTATTACTGACTGTATCACATTTATTACTGACTGCTCCACATTTATTACTGACTGCTCCACATTTATTACTGACTACTCCACATTTATTACTGACTGCTCCACATTTATTACTGACTGCATCACATTTATTACTGACTGCTCCACATTTATTACTGACTGCATCACATTTATTACTGACTGCATCACATTTATTACTGACTGCACCACATTTATTACTGACTGCATCACATTTATTACTGACTGCTCCACATTTATTACTGACTACATCACATTTATTACTGACTGTATCACATTTATTACTGACTGCTCCACATTTATTACTGACTACATCACATTTATTACTGACTGCACCACATTTATTACTGACTGCATCACATTTATTACTGACTGCACCACATTTATTACTGACTGCATCACATTTATTACTGACTACATCACATTTATTACTGACTGCATCACATTTATTACTGACTGCACCACATTTATTACTGACTGCACCACATTTATTACTGACTGCTCCACATTTATTACTGACTGCACCACATTTATTACTGACTGCTCCACATTTATTACTGACTGCTCCACATTTATTACTGACTGTATCACATTTATTACTGACTGCACCACATTTATTACTGACTGCTCCACATTTATTACTGACTGCACCACATTTATTACTGACTGCATCACATTTATTACTGACTGCACCACATTTATTACTGACTGTATCACATTTATTACTGACTGCTCCACATTTATTACTGACTGTATCACATTTATTACTGACTGCATCACATTTATTACTGACTGTATCACATTTATTACGGACTACATCACATTTATTACTGACTGCATCACATTTATTACTGACTACATCACATTTATTACTGACTGCACCACATTTATTACTGACTGCATCACATTTATTACTGACTGCATCACATTTATTACTGACTGCACCACATTTATTACTGACTGCATCACATTTATTACTGACTCCTCCACATTTATTACTGACTGCTCCACATTTATTACTGACTGTATCACATTTATTACTGACTGCTCCACATTTATTACTGACTGCACCACATTTATTACTGACTACTCCACATTTATTACTGACTACTCCACATTTATTACTGACTGCTCCACATTTATTACTGACTGCATCACATTTATTACTGACTGCTCCACATTTATTACTGACTGCATCACATTTATTACTGACTGCATCACATTTATTACTGACTGCACCACATTTATTACTGACTGCATCACATTTATTACTGACTGCTCCACATTTATTACTGACTACATCACATTTATTACTGACTGTATCACATTTATTACTGACTGCTCCACATTTATTACTGACTACATTACATTTATTACTGACTGTATCACATTTATTACTGACTGCATCACATTTATTACTGACTGCACCACATTTATTACTGACTGCATCACATTTATTACTGACTACATCACATTTATTACTGACTGCATCACATTTATTACTGACTGCACCACATTTATTACTGACTGCACCACATTTATTACTGACTGCACCACATTTATTACTGACTGCATCACATTTATTACTGACTGTATCACATTTATTACTGACTGCTCCACATTTATTACTGACTGTATCACATTTATTACTGACTGCTCCACATTTATTACTGACTGCACCACATTTATTACTGACTGTATCACATTTATTACTGACTACATCACATTTATTACTGACTGCTCCACATTTATTACTGACTACATCACATTTATTACTGACTGTATCACATTTATTACTGACTGCACCACATTTATTACTGACTGTATCACATTTATTACTGACTGCATCACATTTATTACTGACTGCATCACATTTATTACTGACTGCATCACATTTATTACTGACTGCACCACATTTATTACTGACTACATCACATTTATTACTGACTGCTCCACATTTATTACTGACTGCATCACATTTATTACTAACTACATCACATTTATTACTGACTGCATCACATTTATTACTGACTGCACCACATTTATTACTGACTGTATCACATTTATTACTGACTGCATCACATTTATTACTGACTGCTCCACATTTATTACTGACTACATCACATTTATTACTGACTGCTCCACATTTATTACTGACTACATCACATTTATTACTGACTGCACCACATTTATTACTGACTGCATCACATTTATTACTGACTGCACCACATTTATTACTGACTGCATCACATTTATTACTGACTGCTCCACATTTATTACTGACTGCACCACATTTATTACTGACTACATCACATTTATTACTGACTGCTCCACATTTATTACTGACTGTATCACATTTATTACTGACTGCTCCACATTTATTACTGACTACATCACATTTATTACTGACTGCTCCACATTTATTACTGACTGCATCACATTTATTACTGACTACATCACATTTATTACTGACTGCATCACATTTATTACTGACTGCACCACATTTATTACTGACTGCATCACATTTATTACTGACTGCATCACATTTATTACTGACTGCTCCACATTTATTACTGACTGCATCACATTTATTACTAACTACATCACATTTATTACTGACTGCATCACATTTATTACTGACTGCACCACATTTATTACTGACTATATCACATTTATTACTGACTGCTCCACATTTATTACTGACTGCATCACATTTATTACTAACTACATCACATTTATTACTGACTGCATCACATTTATTACTGACTGCACCACATTTATTACTGACTACATCACATTTATTACTGACTGCATCACATTTATTACTGACTGCTCCACATTTATTACTGACTGCATCACATTTATTACTGACTGCACCACATTTATTACTGACTGTATCACATTTATTACTGACTGCACCACATTTATTACTGACTACATCACATTTATTACTGACTGCATCACATTTATTACTGACTACATCACATTTATTACTGACTGCATCACATTTATTACTTACTGCTCCACATTTATTACTGACTACATCACATTTATTACTGACTGCACCACATTTATTACTGACTGCTCCACATTTATTACTGACTGCTCCACATTTATTACTGACTGCACCACATTTATTACTGACTGCACCACATTTATTACTGACTGCATCACATTTATTACTGACTGCACCACATTTATTACTGACTGCTCCACATTTATTACTGACTACATCACATTTATTACTGACTGCTCCACATTTATTACTGACTACATCACATTTATTACTGACTGCACCACATTTATTACTGACTGCATCACATTTATTACTGACTGCACCACATTTATTACTGACTGCATCACATTTATTACTGACTGCTCCACATTTATTACTGACTACATCACATTTATTACTGACTGCACCACATTTATTACTGACTGCATCACATTTATTACTGACTGCACCACATTTATTACTGACTGCATCACATTTATTACTGACTGCACCACATTTATTACTGACTACATCACATTTATTACTGACTGCTCCACATTTATTACTGACTACATCACATTTATTACTGACTGCACCACATTTATTACTGACTGCATCACATTTATTACTGACTGCATCACATTTATTACTGACTGCTCCACATTTATTACTGACTGCACCACATTTATTACTGAGTACATCACATTTATTACTGACTGCTCCACATTTATTACTGACTGCACCACATTTATTACTGACTGCACCACATTTATTACTGACTGCATCACATTTATTACTGACTGCATCACATTTATTACTGACTGTATCACATTTATTACTGACTACATCACATTTATTACTGACTACATCACATTTATTACTGACTGCATCACATTTATTACTGACTGCACCACATTTATTACTGACTATATCACATTTATTACTGACTGCTCCACATTTATTACTGATTACATCACATTTATTACTGACTACATCACATTTATTACTGACTGCTCCACATTTATTACTGACTGCATCACATTTATTACTAACTACATCACATTTATTACTGACTGCACCACACTTATTACTGACTACATCACATTTATTACTGACTACATCACATTTATTACTGACTGCATCACATTTATTACTGACTGTATCACATTTATTACTGACTGTATCACATTTATTACTGACTACATCACATTTATTACTGACTGTATCACATTTATTACTGACTGCACCACATTTATTACTGACTGTATCACATTTATTACTGACTGCACCACATTTATTACTGACTACATCACATTTATTACTGACTGCATCACATTTATTACTGACTGCATCACATTTATTACTGACTGCACCACATTTATTACTGACTACATCACATTTATTACTGACTGCATCACATTTATTACTGACTGCACCACATTTATTACTGACTACATCACATTTATTACTGACTGCATCACATTTATTACTGACTGCTCCACATTTATTACTGACTGCATCACATTTATTACTGACTGCACCACATTTATTACTGACTGTATCACATTTATTACTGACTGCACCACATTTATTACTGACTACATCACATTTATTACTGACTGCATCACATTTATTACTGACTACATCACATTTATTACTGACTGCATCACATTTATTACTTACTGCTCCACATTTATTACTGACTGCACCACATTTATTACTGACTGCTCCACATTTATTACTGACTACATCACATTTATTACTGACTGCTCCACATTTATTACTGACTGCTCCACATTTATTACTGACTACATCACATTTATTACTGACTACATCACATTTATTACTGACTGCATCACATTTATTACTGACTACATCACATTTATTACTGACTACATCACATTTATTACTGACTGCACCACATTTATTACTGACTGCTCCACATTTATTACTGACTGCTCCACATTTATTACTGACTGCACCACATTTATTACTGACTGCACCACATTTATTACTGACTGCATCACATTTATTACTGACTGCACCACATTTATTACTGACTACATCACATTTATTACTGACTACATCACATTTATTACTGACTGCACCACATTTATTACTGACTGCATCACATTTATTACTGACTGCATCACATTTATTACTGACTGCTCCACATTTATTACTGACTGCACCACATTTATTACTGACTGCATCACATTTATTACTGACTGCATCACATTTATTACTGACTGCATCACATTTATTACTGACTGCTCCACATTTATTACTGACTGTATCACATTTATTACTGACTGCATCACATTTATTACTGACTGTATCACATTTATTACTGACTGCTCCACATTTATTACTGACTACATCACATTTATTACTGACTGCATCACATTTATTACTGACTACATCACATTTATTACTGACTGCATCACATTTATTACTGACTACATCACATTTATTACTGACTGCATCACATTTATTACTGACTGCACCACATTTATTACTGACTGCACCACATTTATTACTGACTGCACCACATTTATTACTGACTGTATCACATTTATTACTGACTGCATCACATTTATTACTGACTGCATCACATTTATTACTGACTTCATCACATTTATTACTGACTGCACCACATTTATTACTGACTGCATCACATTTATTACTGACTACATCACATTTATTACTGACTGCATCACATTTATTACTGACTGCATCACATTTATTACTGACTGCATCACATTTATTACTGACTGCATCACATTTATTACTGACTGCACCACATTTATTACTGACTGCATCACATTTATTACTGACTGCTCCACATTTATTACTGACTGCACCACATTTATTACTGACTGTATCACATTTATTACTGACTGTACCACATTTATTACTGACTGCACCACATTTATTACTGACTGCATCACATTTATTACTGACTGCATCACATTTATTACTGACTGCACCAAATTTATTACTGACTGCATCACATTTATTACTGACTGCACCACATTTATTACTGACTGCTCCACATTTATTACTGACTGCGTCACATTTATTACTGACTGCGTCACATTTATTACTGACTGCATCACATTTATTACTGACTGTATCACATTTATTACTGACTGCTCCACATTTATTACTGACTACATCACATTTATTACTGACTGCACCACATTTATTACTGACTGCACCACATTTATTACTGACTGCACCACATTTATTACTGACTGTATCACATTTATTACTGACTGTATCACATTTATTACTGACTGTATCACATTTATTACTGACTACATCACATTTATTACTGACTGCACCACATTTATTACTGACTACATCACATTTATTACTGACTACATCACATTTATTACTGACTGCATCACATTTATTACTGACTGCATCACATTTATTACTGACTACATCACATTTATTACTGACTGCACCACATTTATTACTGACTGCATCACATTTATTACTGACTGCACCACATTTATTACTGACTGCATCACATTTATTACTGACTGCACCACATTTATTACTGACTGCACCACATTTATTACTGACTGCTCCACATTTATTACTGACTACATCACATTTATTACTGACTGCTCCACATTTATTACTGACTGCTCCACATTTATTACTGACTGTATCACATTTATTACTGACTGCTCCACATTTATTACTGACTGCACCACATTTATTACTGACTGCATCACATTTATTACTGACTACATCACATTTATTACTGACTACTCCACATTTATTACTGACTGTATCACATTTATTACTGACTGCATCACATTTATTACTGACTGCTCCACATTTATTACTGACTGTATCACATTTATTACTGACTGCTCCACATTTATTACTGACTGCTCCACATTTATTACTGACTACATCACATTTATTACTGACTGTATCACATTTATTACTGACTGTATCACATTTATTACTGACTGCTCCACATTTATTACTGACTGTATCACATTTATTACTGACTACATCACATCTATTACTGACTGCATCACATTTATTACTGACTACATCACATTTATTACTGACTGCTCCACATTTATTACTGACTACATCACATTTATTACAGACTGCTCCACATTTATTACTGACTGCATCACATTTATTACTGACTGCTCCACATTTATTACTGACTGCATCACATTTATTACTGACTGCATCACATTTATTACTGACTGCTCCACATTTATTACTGACTGTATCACATTTATTACTGACTGTATCACATTTATTACTGACTGCTCCACATTTATTACTGACTGTATCACATTTATTACTGACTACATCACATCTATTACTGACTGCATCACATTTATTACTGACTGTATCACATTTATTACTGACTACATCACATTTATTACTGACTGCTCCACATTTATTACTGACTACATCACATTTATTACTGACTGTATCACATTTATTACTGACTGTATCACATTTATTACTGACTGTATCACATTTATTACTGACTACATCACATTTATTACTGACTGCATCACATTTATTACTGACTGCATCACATTTATTACTGACTGCTCCACATTTATTACTGACTGCATCACATTTATTACTGACTGCTCCACATTTATTACTGACTGCATCACATTTATTACTGACTGCATCACATTTATTACGGACGGCATCACATTTATTACTGACTGCACCACATTTATTACTGACTGCTCCACATCTATTACTGACTGCATCACATTTATTACTGACTGCATCACATTTATTACTGACTGCATCACATTTATTACGGACGGCATCACATTTATTACTGACTGCACCACATTTATTACTGACTGCTCCACATCTATTACTGACTGCATCACATTTATTACTGACTACATCACATTTATTACTGACTGCATCACATTTATTACTGACTGCATCACATTTATTACTGACTACATCACATTTATTACTGACTGCATCACATTTATTACTGACTGCTCCACATTTATTACTGACTGCATCACATTTATTACTGACTGCATCACATTTATTACTGACTGCATCACATTTATTACTGACTACATCACATTTATTACTGACTGCACCACATTTATTACTGACTGCATCACATTTATTACTGACTGCATCACATTTATTACTGACTGCATCACATTTATTACTGACTACATCACATTTATTACTGACTGCACCACATTTATTACTGACTGCATCACATTTATTACTGACTGTATCACATTTATTACTGACTGTATCACATTTATTACTGACTGCACCACATTTATTACTGACTGCTCCACATTTATTACTGACTACATCACATTTATTACTGACTACATCACATTTATTACTGACTGCATCACATTTATTACTGACTGCTCCACATTTATTACTGACTGCATCACATTTATTACTGACTGCATCACATTTATTACTGACTGCATCACATTTATTACTGACTACATCACATTTATTACTGACTGCACCACATTTATTACTGACTGCATCACATTTATTACTGACTACATCACATTTATTACTGACTGCATCACATTTATTACGGACGGCATCACATTTATTACTGACTGCACCACATTTATTACTGACTGCTCCACATCTATTACTGACTGCATCACATTTATTACTGACTACATCACATTTATTACTGACTGCATCACATTTATTACTGACTGCATCACATTTATTACTGACTACATCACATTTATTACTGACTGCACCACATTTATTACTGACTGTATCACATTTATTACTGACTGCTCCACATTTATTACTGACTGCTCCACATTTATTACTGACTGCATCACATTTATTACTGACTGCTCCACATTTATTACTGACTGCTCCACATTTATTACTGACTACATCACATTTATTACTGACTGCATCACATTTATTACTGACTGCTCCACATTTATTACTGACTACATCACATTTATTACTGACTACATCACATTTATTACTGACTGTATCACATTTATTACTGACTGCACCACATTTATTACTGACTGCTCCACATTTATTACTGACTGCTCCACATTTATTACTGACTGCTCCACATTTATTACTGACTGTATCACATTTATTACTGACTGCATCACATTTATTACTGACTGCACCACATTTATTACTGACTGCATCACATTTATTACTGACGGCATCACATTTATTACTGACTGCATCACATTTATTACTGACTGCATCACATTTATTACTGACTACATCACATTTATTACTGACTGCACCACATTTATTACTGACTGCATCACATTTATTACTGACTACATCACATTTATTACTGACTGCATCACATTTATTACTGACTGCTCCACATTTATTACTGACTGCATTACATTTATTACTGACTGTATCACATTTATTACTGACTGCTCCACATTTATTACTGACTGCTCCACATTTATTACTGACTGCTCCACATTTATTACTGACTACATCACATTTATTACTGACTGTATCACATTTATTACTGACTGCATCACATTTATTACTGACTGTATCACATTTATTACTGACTGTATCACATTTATTACTGACTGCTCCACATTTATTACTGACTGCACCACATTTATTACTGACTGTATCACATTTATTACTGACTATATCACATTTATTACTGACTGCATCACATTTATTACTGACTGCAACACATTTATTACCGACTGCTCCACATTTATTACCGACTGCATCACATTTATTACTGACTGCATCACATTCATTACTGACTGCATCACATTTATTACCGACTGTATCACATTTATTACTGACTGCATCACATTTATTACTGACTGCTCCACATTTATTACTGACTGTATCACATTTATTACTGACTGCACCACATTTATTACTGACTGCATCACATTTATTACTGACTGCATCACATTTATTACTGACTGCATCACATTTATTACTGACTGTATCACATTTATTACTGACTGCGTCACATTTATTACTAACTGTATCACATTTATTACTGACTGTATCACATTTATTACTGACTGCATCACATTTATTACTGACTGCTCCACATTTATTACTGACTGTATCACATTTATTACTGACTGCATCACATTTATTACTGTCTGCACCACATTTATTACTGACTGCATCACATTTATTACTGACTGTATCACATTTATTACTGACTGCGTCACATTTATTACTGACTGTATCACATTTATTACTGACTGCTCCACATTTATTACTGACTGCTCCACATTTATTACTGACTGCATCACATTTATTACTGACTGTATCACATTTATTACTGACTGCTCCACATTTATTACTGACTGCACCACATTTATTACTGACTGCATCACATTTATTACTGACTGCTCCACATTTATTACTGACTGCATCACATTTATTACTGACTGCATCACATTTATTACTGACTGCTCCACATTTATTACTGACTGTATCACATTTATTACTGACTGCACCACATTTATTACTAACTGTATCACATTTATTACTGACTGCACCACATTTATTACTGACTGTACCACATTTATTACTGACTGCATCACATTTATTACTGACTGCTCCACATTTATTACTGACTACTCCACATTTATTACTGACTGTATCACATTTATTACTGACTGCTCCACGTTTATTACTGACTGTATCACATTTATTACTGACTACATCACATCTATTACTGACTGCATCACATTTATTACTGACTACATCACATTTATTACTGACTGCATCACATTTATTACTGACTGCATCACATTTATTACTGACTGTATCACATTTATTACAGACTGCTCCACATTTATTACTGACTGCATCACATTTATTACTGACTGCTCCACATTTATTACTGACTGCATCACATTTATTACTGACTGCTCCACATTTATTACTGACTGCATCACATTTATTACTGACTGTATCACATTTATTACTGACTGCTCCACATTTATTACTGACTGCTCCACATTTATTACTGACTGTATCACATTTATTACTGACTGTATCACATTTATTACTGACTGCTCCACATTTATTACTGACTGTATCACATTTATTACTGACTACATCACATCTATTACTGACTGCATCACATTTATTACTGACTACATCACATTTATTACTGACTGCTCCACATTTATTACTGACTACATCACATTTATTACTGACTGCTCCACATTTATTACTGACTACATCACATTTATTACTGACTGCACCACATTTATTACTGACTACATCACATTTATTACAGACTGCTCCACATTTATTACTGACTGTATCACATTTATTACTGACTGCACCACATTTATTACTGACTGCATCACATTTATTACTGACTGCACCACATTTATTACTGACTGCTCCACATTTATTACTGACTGTATCACATTTATTACTGACTGTATCACATTTATTACTGACTGCTCCACATTTATTACTGACTGTATCACATTTATTACTGACTGCTCCACATTTATTACCGACTGCTCCACATTTATTACTGACTGCATCACATTTATTACTGACTGCACCACATTTATTACTGACTGCTCCACATTTATTACTGACTGTATCACATTTATTACTGACTGCATCACATTTATTACTGACTGCTCCACATTTATTACTGACTGTATCACATTTATTACTGACTGCATCACATTTATTACTGACTGCTCCACATTTATTACTGACTGTACCACATTTATTACTGACTGCATCACATTTATTACTGACTGTATCACATTTATTACTGACTGCTCCACATTTATTACTGACTGCATCACATTTATTACTGACTGCTCCACATTTATTACTGACTGTATCACATTTATTACTGACTGTATCACATTTATTACTGACTGCTCCACATTTATTACTGACTGTATCACATTTATTACTGACTGCATCACATTTATTACTGACTGTATCACATTTATTACTGACTGTATCACATTTATTACTGACTGCTCCACATTTATTACCGACTGCTCCACATTTATTACTGACTACATCACATTTATTACTGACTGTATCACATTTATTACTGACTACATCACATCTATTACTGACTGCATCACATTTATTACTGACTACATCACATTTATTACTGACTGCTCCACATTTATTACTGACTGCATCACATTTATTACTGACTGCATCACATTTATTACTGACTGCTCCACATTTATTACTGACTGCATCACATTTATTACTGACTGCATCACATTTATTACTGACTGCATCACATTTATTACTAACTACATCACATTTATTACTGACTACATGACATTTATTACTGACTGCATCACATTTATTACTGACTGCATCACATTTATTACTGACTGCATCACATTTATTACTGACTGCACCACATTTATTACTGACTACATCACATTTATTACTGACTGCACCACATTTATTACTGACTATATCACATTTATTACTGACTGCATCACATTTATTACTGACTGCTCCACATTTATTACTGACTGCATCACATTTATTACTGACTGCTCCACATTTATTACTGACTGCATCACATTTATTACGGACGGCATCACATTTATTACTGACTGCACCACATTTATTACTGACTGCATCACATTTATTACTGACTGCATCACATTTATTACTGACTGCTCCACATCTATTACTGACTGCATCACATTTATTACTGACTACATCACATTTATTACTGACTGCATCACATTTATTACTGACTGCATCACATTTATTACTGACTACATCACATTTATTACTGACTGCTCCACATTTATTACTGACTGTATCACATTTATTACTGACTGCATCACATTTATTACTGACTGCACCACATTTATTACTGACTGCATCACATTTATTACTGACTGTATCACATTTATTACTGACTGCTCCACATTTATTACTGGCTACATCACATTTATTACTGACTGCTCCACATTTATTACTGACTGCATCACATTTATTACTGACTGCTCCACATTTATTACTGACTACATCACATTTATTACGGACGGCATCACATTTATTACTGACTGCATCACATTTATTACTGACTACATCACATTTATTACTGACTGCATCACATTTATTACTGACTGTATCACATTTATTACTGACTACATCACATTTATTACTGACTGCATCACATTTATTACTGACTGTATCACATTTATTACTGACTACATCACATTTATTACTGACTGCTCCACATTTATTACTGACTGCATCACATTTATTACTGACTGCATCACATTTATTACTGACTGCTCCACATTTATTACTGACTGCATCACATTTATTACTGACTACATCACATTTATTACTGACTGTATCACATTTATTACTGACTGCACCACATTTATTACTGACTGCTCCACATTTATTACTGACTGCATCACATTTATTACTGACTGCTCCACATTTATTACTGACTGTATCACATTTATTACTGACTGCTCCACATTTATTACTGACTGCATCACATTTATTACTGACTGCTCCACATTTATTACTGACTGTATCACATTTATTACTGATTGTATCACATTTATTACTGACTGCATCACATTTATTACTGACTGTATCACATTTATTACTGACTGCATCACATTTATTACTGACTGCATCACATTTATTACTGACTGCATCACATTTATTACTGACTGCATCACATTTATTACTGACTGCATCACATTTATTACTAACTACATCACATTTATTACTGACTGCATCACATTTATTACGGACGGCATCACATTTATTACTGACTGCACCACATTTATTACTGACTGCTCCACATCTATTACTGACTACATCACATTTATTACTGACTGCATCACATTTATTACTGACTGCATCACATTTATTACTGACTGCATCACATTTATTACTGACTACATCACATTTATTACTGACTGCATCACATTTATTACTGACTGCATCACATTTATTACTGACTACATCACATTTATTACTGACTGCATCACATTTATTACTGACTGCATCACATTTATTACTGACTACATCACATTTATTACTGACTGCATCACATTTATTACTGACTGCATCACATTTATTACTGACTACATCACATTTATTACTGACTGCATCACATTTATTACGGACGGCATCACATTTATTACTGACTGCACCACATTTATTACTGACTGCTCCACATTTATTACTGACTGCATCACATTTATTACTGACTACATCACATTTATTACTGACTGCATCACATTTATTACTGACTGCATCACATTTATTACTGACTACATCACATTTATTACTGACTGCATCACATTTATTACTGACTGCTCCACATTTATTACTGACTGCATCACATTTATTACTGACTGCTCCACATTTATTACTGACTGTATCACATTTATTACTGACTGCATCACATTTATTACTGACTGCACCACATTTATTACTGACTGTATCACATTTATTACTGACTGTATCACATTTATTACTGACTGCATCACATTTATTACTGACTGCACCACATTTATTACTGACTGCATCACATTTATTACTGACTGTATCACATTTATTACGGACGGCATCACATTTATTACTGACTGCATCACATTTATTACTGACTGCATCACATTTATTACTGACTGCATCACATTTATTACTCACTGCTCCACATTTATTACTGACTGCATCACATTTATTACTGACTGCATCACATTTATTACTGACTGCTCCACATTTATTACAGACTGCATCACATTTATTACTGACTGTATCACATTTATTACTGACTGCACCACATTTATTACTGACTGCTCCACATTTATTACTGACTGTATCACATTTATTACTGACTGCTCCACATTTATTACTGACTGCACCACATTTATTACTGACTGCATCACATTTATTACTGACTACATCACATTTATTACTGACTACTCCACATTTATTACTGACTGTATCACATTTATTACTGACTGCATCACATTTATTACTGACTGCTCCACATTTATTACTGACTGTATCACATTTATTACTGACTGCTCCACATTTATTACTGACTGCTCCACATTTATTACTGACTACATCACATTTATTACTGACTGTATCACATTTATTACTGACTGTATCACATTTATTACTGACTGCTCCACATTTATTACTGACTGTATCACATTTATTACTGACTACATCACATTTATTACTGACTGCACCACATTTATTACTGACTACATCACATTTATTACTGACTGCATCACATTTATTACTGACTGTATCACATTTATTACTGACTGCTCCACATTTATTACTGACTGCACCACATTTATTACTGACTGCATCACATTTATTACTGACTGCATCACATTTATTACTGACTACATCACATTTATTACTGACTACATCACATTTATTACAGACTGCTCCACATTTATTACTGACTGCATCACATTTATTACTGACTGCTCCACATTTATTACTGACTGCATCACATTTATTACTGACTGCATCACATTTATTACTGACTGCTCCACATTTATTACTGACTGTATCACATTTATTACTGACTGTATCACATTTATTACTGACTGCTCCACATTTATTACTGACTGTATCACATTTATTACTGACTACATCACATCTATTACTGACTGCATCACATTTATTACTGACTGTATCACATTTATTACTGACTACATCACATTTATTACTGACTGCTCCACATTTATTACTGACTGCATCACATTTATTACTGACTGCTCCACATTTATTACTGACTGCATCACATTTATTACTGACTGCATCACATTTATTACTGACTGCATCACATTTATTACTAACTACATCACATTTATTACTGACTGCATCACATTTATTACGGACGGCATCACATTTATTACTGACTGCACCACATTTATTACTGACTGCTCCACATCTATTACTGACTGCATCACATTTATTACTGACTACATCACATTTATTACTGACTGCATCACATTTATTACTGACTGCATCACATTTATTACTGACTGCACCACATTTATTACTGACTACATCACATTTATTACTGACTGTATCACATTTATTACTGACTGTATCACATTTATTACTGACTGCACCACATTTATTACTGACTGCATCACATTTATTACTGACTGTATCACATTTATTACTGACTGTATCACATTTATTACTGACTGCACCACATTTATTACTGACTGCATTACATTTATTACTGACTGTATCACATGTATTACTGACTGCATCACATTTATTACTGACTGCATCACATTTATTACTGACTGCATCACATTTATTACTGACTGCTCCACATTTATTACTGACTGCATTACATTTATTACTGACTGTATCACATGTATTACTGACTGCATCACATTTATTACTGACTGCATTACATTTATTACTGACTGTATCACATGTATTACTGACTGCTCCACATTTATTACTGACTGCATCACATTTATTACTGACTGTATCACATTTATTACTGACTGCACCACATTTATTACTGACTGTATCACATTTATTACTGACTGCATCACATTTATTACTGACTGCATCACATTTATTACCGACTGTATCACATTTATTACCGACTGCATCACATTTATTACTGACTGCACCACATTTATTACTGACTGCATCACATTTATTACTGACTGCATCACATTTATTACTGACTGCATTACATTTATTACTGACTGCATCACATTTATCACTGACTGCATCACATTTATTACTGATTGCATCACATTTATTACTGACTACATCACATTTATTACTGACTGCTCCACATTTATTACTAACTGTATCACATTTATTACTGACTGTATCACATTTATTACTGACTGCATCACATTTATTACTGACTGCTCCACATTTATTACTGACTGCATCACATTTATTACTGACTGCACCACATTTATTACTGTCTGCACCACATTTATTACTGACTGCATCACATTTATTACTGACTGTATCACATTTATTACTGACTGCGTCACATTTATTACTGACTGTATCACATTTATTACTGACTGTATCACATTTATTACTGACTGCACCACATTTATTACTGACTGTATCACATTTATTACTGACTGCTCCACATTTATTACTGACTGCACCACATTTATTACTGACTGCATCACATTTATTACTGACTGCTCCACATTTATTACTGACTGCTCCACATTTATTACTGACTGCACCACATTTATTACTGACTGCATCACATTTATTACTGACTGCTCCACATTTATTACTGACTGCATCACATTTATTACTGACTGCATCACATTTATTACTGACTGCATCACATTTATTACTGACTGCATCACATTTATTACTGACTGCACCACATTTATTACTAACTGTATCACATTTATTACTGACTGCACCACATTTATTACTGACTGTACCACATTTATTACTGACTGCATCACATTTATTACTGACTGCTCCACATTTATTACTGACTACTCCACATTTATTACTGACTGTATCACATTTATTACTGACTGTATCACATTTATTACTGACTGCTCCACATTTATTACTGACTGTATCACATTTATTACTGACTACATCACATTTATTACTGACTGCATCACATTTATTACTGACTGTATCACATTTATTACTGACTGCATCACATTTATTACTGACTGCTCCACATTTATTACTGACTACATCACATTTATTACTGACCGTATCACATTTATTACTGACTGCATCACATTTATTACTGACTGCTCCACATTTATTACTGACTGTATCACATTTATTACTGACTGCATCACATTTATTACTGACTACATCACATTTATTACTGACTACATCACATTTATTACTGACTGCATCACATTTATTACTGACTACATCACATTTATTACTGACTGCTCCACATTTATTACTGACTGCATCACATTTATTACTGACTGCATCACATTTATTACTGACTGTATCACATTTATTACTGACTGCTCCACATTTATTACTGACTACATCACATTTATTACTGACTGCATCACATTTATTACTGACTACATCACATTTATTACTGACTGCATCACATTTATTACTGACTACTCCACATTTATTACTGACTGTATCACATTTATTACTGACTACATCACATCTATTACTGACTGCATCACATTTATTACTGACTACATCACATTTATTACTGACTGCTCCACATTTATTACTGACTACATCACATTTATTACAGACTGCTCCACATTTATTACTGACTGTATCACATTTATTACTGACTGTATCACATTTATTACTGACTGCTCCACATTTATTACTGACTGCATCACATTTATTACTGACTGCACCACATTTATTACTGACTGCTCCACATTTATTACTGACTGTATCACATTTATTACTGACTGTATCACATTTATTACTGACTGCTCCACATTTATTACTGACTGTATCACATTTATTACTGACTGCTCCACATTTATTACCGACTGCTCCACATTTATTACTGACTACATCACATCTATTACTGACTACATCACATTTATTACTGACTGCTCCACATTTATTACTGACTGCACCACATTTATTACTGACTACATCACATCTATTACTGACTGCATCACATTTATTACTGACTACATCACATTTATTACTGACTGCTCCACATTTATTACTGACTGCATCACATTTATTACTGACTGCATCACATTTATTACTGACTGCATCACATTTATTACTGACTACATCACATTTATTACTGACTGCATCACATTTATTACTGACTGCTCCACATTTATTACTGACTGCATCACATTTATTACTGACTGTATCACATTTATTACTGACTACATCACATTTATTACTGACTGCATCACATTTATTACTGACTGTACCACATTTATTACTGACTGCACCACATTTATTACTGACTGTATCACATTTATTACTGACTGCTCCACATTTATTACTGACTGCATCACATTTATTACTGACTACATCACATTTATTACTGACTGTATCACATTTATTACTGACTGCTCCACATTTATTACTGACTGCATCACATTTATTACTGACTGCATCACATTTATTACTGACTGCATCACATTTATTACTAACTACATCACATTTATTACTGACTACATCACATTTATTACTGACTGCATCACATTTATTACTGACTGCATCACATTTATTACTGACTGCACCACATTTATTACTGACTGCACCACATTTATTACTGACTACATCACATTTATTACTGACTGCACCACATTTATTACTGACTATATCACATTTATTACTGACTGCTCCACATTTATTACTGACTGTATCACATTTATTACTGACTGCTCCACATTTATTACTGACTACATCACATTTATTACTGACTGCATCACATTTATTACTGACTGCATCACATTTATTACTGACTGCTTCACATTTATTACTGACTGCTCCACATTTATTACTGACTGCATCACATTTATTACTGACTGCTCCACATTTATTACTGACTGCATCACATTTATTACTGACTGTATAACATTTATTACTGACTGCTCCACATTTATTACTGACTGCACCACATTTATTACTGACTGCATCACATTTATTACTGACTGTATAACATTTATTACTGACTACATCACATTTATTACTGACTGCATCACATTTATTACTGACTGCTCCACATTTATTACTGACTACATCACATTTATTACTGACTGCTCCACATTTATTACTGACTGCATCACATTTATTACTGACTGCTCCACATTTATTACTGACTGCATCACATTTATTACTGACTGCATCACATTTATTACTGACTGCTCCACATTTATTACTGACTGCACCACATTTATTACTGACTGCATCACATTTATTACTGACTGCATCACATTTATTACGGACGGCATCACATTTATTACTGACTGCACCACATTTATTACTGACTGCTCCACATCTATTACTGACTGCATCACATTTATTACTGACTGCACCACATTTATTACTGACTGCATCACATTTATTACTGACTGCACCACATTTATTACTGACTGCTCCACATTTATTACTGACTGCTCCACATCTATTACTGACTGCATCACATTTATTACTGACTGCACCACATTTATTACTGACTGCATCACATTTATTACTGACTACATCACATTTATTACTGACTGCATCACATTTATTACTGACTGCATCACATTTATTACTGACTACATCACATTTATTACTGACTGCATCACATTTATTACGGACGGCATCACATTTATTACTGACTGCACCACATTTATTACTGACTGCTCCACATTTATTACTGACTGTATCACATTTATTACTGACTGTATCACATTTATTACTGACTGCTCCACATTTATTACTGACTGCATCACATTTATTACTGACTGCTCCACATTTATTACTGACTGTATCACATTTATTACTGACTGCATCACATTTATTACTGACTGCACCACATTTATTACTGACTGCATCACATTTATTACTGACTGTATCACATTTATTACGGACGGCATCACATTTATTACTGACTGCATCACATTTATTACTGACTGCATCACATTTATTACTGACTGCACCACATTTATTACTGACTGCTCCACATTTATTACTGACTACATCACATTTATTACTGACTGCACCACATTTATTACTGACTGCATCACATTTATTACTGACTACATCACATTTATTACTGACTGCATCACATTTATTACTGACTGCTCCACATTTATTACTGACTGCATTACATTTATTACTGACTGTATCACATGTATTACTGACTGCATCACATTTATTACTGACTGCATCACATTTATTACTGACTGTATCACATTTATTACTGACTGCATCACATTTATTACTGACTGCATCACATTTATTACCGACTGTATCACATTTATTACTGACTGCTCCACATTTATTACTGACTGCTCCACATTTATTACTGACTGCATCACATTTATTACTGACTGTATCACATTTATTACTGACTGCATCACATTTATTACTGACTGCATCACATTTATTACTGACTGCTCCACATTTATTACTGACTGTATCACATTTATTACTGACTGCATCACATTTATTACTGACTGCATCACATTTATTACTGACTGCATTACATTTATTACTGACTGCATCACATTTATCACTGACTGCATCACATTTATTACTGACTGCATCACATTTATTACTGACTACATCACATTTATTACTGACTGCTCCACATTTATTACTAACTGTATCACATTTATTACTGACTGTATCACATTTATTACTGACTGTATCACATTTATTACTGACTGCTCCACATTTATTACTGACTGCACCACATTTATTACTGACTGCATCACATTTATTACTGACTGCTCCACATTTATTACTGACTACATCACATTTATTACTGACTGCTCCACATTTATTACTAACTGTATCACATTTATTACTGACTGCACCACATTTATTACTGACTGTACCACATTTATTACTGACTGCATCACATTTATTACTGACTGCTCCACATTTATTACTGACTACTCCACATTTATTACTGACTGCGTCACATTTATTACTGACTGTATCACATTTATTACTGACTGTATCACATTTATTACTGACTGCACCACATTTATTACTGACTGCATCACATTTATTACTGACTACATCACATTTATTACTGACTGCATCACATTTATTACTGACTGCACCACATTTATTACTGACTGCACCACATTTATTACTGACTGTATCACATTTATTACTGACTGCTCCACATTTATTACTGACTGCATCACATTTATTACTGACTGTATCACATTTATTACTGACTGTATCACATTTATTACTGACTACATCACATTTATTACTGACTGCATTACATTTATTACTGACTGCTCCACATTTATTACTGACTGTATCACATTTATTACTGACTGCTCCACATTTATTACTGACTGCACCACATTTATTACTGACTGTTTCACAGATATTACTGACTGCATCACATTTATTACTGACTTCATCACATTTATTACTGACTGCACCACATTTATTACTGACTACATCACATTTATTACTGACTGCATCACATTTATTACTGACTGTATCACATTTATTACTGACTGCATCACATTTATTACTGACTGCATCACATTTATTACTGACTGTATCACATTTATTACTGACTGTATCACATTTATTACTGACTGCATCACATTTATTACTGACTGTATCACATTTATTACTGACTGTATCACATTTATTACTGACTGCTCCACATTTATTACTGACTGTATCACATTTATTACTGACTGCTCCACATTTATTACTGACTGCACCACATTTATTACTGACTGCATCACATTTATTACTGACTGCTCCACATTTATTACTGACTGCACCACATTTATTACTGACTGCTCCACATTTATTACTGACTGCATCACATTTATTACTGACTACATCACATTTATTACTGACTGCACCACATTTATTACTGACTGCATCACATTTATTACTGACTGCTCCACATTTATTACTGACTGTATCACATTTATTACTGACTGCACCACATTTATTACTAACTGTATCACATTTATTACTGACTGTACCACATTTATTACTGACTGCATCACATTTATTACTGACTGCTCCATATTTATTACTGACTACTCCACATTTATTACTGACTGCGTCACATTTATTACTGACTGTATCACATTTATTACTGACTGCACCACATTTATTACTGACTGTATCACATTTATTACTGACTGTATCACATTTATTACTGACTGCATCACATTTATTACTGACTGCTCCACATTTATTACTGACTGCATCACATTTATTACTGACTGTATCACATTTATTACTGACTGCATCACATTTATTACTGACTGCATCACATTTATTACTGACTGCTCCACATTTATTACTGACTGTATCACATTTATTACTGACTGCTCCACATTTATTACTGACTGCACCACATTTATTACTGACTGCATCACATTTATTACTGACTGCTCCACATTTATTACTGACTGCACCACATTTATTACTGACTGCTCCACATTTATTACTGACTGCATCACATTTATTACTGACTGCTCCACATTTATTACTGACTGTATCACATTTATTACTGACTACATCACATTTATTACTGACTGCACCACATTTATTACTGACTGCATCACATTTATTACTGACTGCTCCACATTTATTACTGACTGTATCACATTTATTACTGACTGCACCACATTTATTACTAACTGTATCACATTTATTACTGACTGTACCACATTTATTACTGACTACATCACATTTATTACTGACTGCACCACATTTATTACTGACTGTATCACATTTATTACTGACTGCTCCACATTTATTACTGACTGCATCACATTTATTACTGACTGCATCACATTTATTACTGACTGTACCACATTTATTACTAACTGTATCACATTTATTACTGACTGTACCACATTTATTACTGACTGCATCACATTTATTACTGACTGCTCCACATTTATTACTGACTGCATCACATTTATTACTGACTGCACCACATTTATTACTAACTGTATCACATTTATTACTGACTGTACCACATTTATTACTGACTACATCACATTTATTACTGACTGCACCACATTTATTACTGACTGTATCACATTTATTACTGACTGCTCCACATTTATTACTGACTGCATCACATTTATTACTGACTGCATCACATTTATTACTGACTGCACCACATTTATTACTAACTGTATCACATTTATTACTGACTGTACCACATTTATTACTGACTGCATCACATTTATTACTGACTGCTCCACATTTATTACTGACTACTCCACATTTATTACTGACTGCGTCACATTTATTACTGACTGTATCACATTTATTACTGACTGCACCACATTTATTACTGACTGCTCCACATTTATTACTGACTGCTCCACATTTATTACTGACTACTCCACATTTATTACTGACTGCGTCACATTTATTACTGACTGTATCACATTTATTACTGACTGCACCACATTTATTACTGACTGTATCACATTTATTACTGACTGTATCACATTTATTACTGACTGCATCACATTTATTACTGACTGCATCACATTTATTACTGACTGTATCACATTTATTACTGACTGCTCCACATTTATTACTGACTGCACCACATTTATTACTGACTGTTTCACAGATATTACTGACTGCATCACATTTATTACTGACTTCATCACATTTATTACTGACTGCACCACATTTATTACTGACTACATCACATTTATTACTGACTGCATCACATTTATTACTGACTGTATCACATTTATTACTGACTGCATCACATTTATTACTGACTGCATCACATTTATTACTGACTGCATCACATTTATTACTGACTGTACCACATTTATTACTGACTGTATCACATTTATTACTGACTGCTCCACATTTATTACTGACTGCACCACATTTATTACTGACTGCATCACATTTATTACTGACTGCTCCACATTTATTACTGACTGCATCACATTTATTACTGACTGCACCACATTTATTACTGACTGCATCACATTTATTACTGACTGCTCCACATTTATTACTGACTGCATCACATTTATTACTGACTACATCACATTTATTACTGACTGCACCACATTTATTACTGACTGCATCACATTTATTACTGACTGCTCCACATTTATTACTGACTGTATCACATTTATTACTGACTGCACCACATTTATTACTAACTGTATCACATTTATTACTGACTGCACCACATTTATTACTGACTGTACCACATTTATTACTGACTGCATCACATTTATTACTGACTGCTCCACATTTATTACTGACTACTCCACATTTATTACTGACTGCGTCACATTTATTACTGACTGTATCACATTTATTACTGACTGCTCCACATTTATTACTGACTGCACCACATTTATTACTGACTGCACCACATTTATTACTGACTGTATCACATTTATTACTGACTGCTCCACATTTATTACTGACTGCATCACATTTATTACTGACTGTATCACATTTATTACTGACTGTATCACATTTATTACTGACTACATCACATTTATTACTGACTGCATTACATTTATTACTGACTGCTCCACATTTATTACTGACTGTATCACATTTATTACTGACTGTATCACATTTATTACTGACTGCATTACATTTATTACTGACTGCTCCACATTTATTACTGACTGCTCCACATTTATTACTGACTGCACCACATTTATTACTGACTGTACATCAATTCTGCAGCATGAACAAAAACAAATGGTGACACCTCCCGAGCAGTTCCTAAGGCGACAGATTCATGAAGACCATGCACCACAATTCATTAGAGTTGCGCCCCCTGCACACTCTACATAGTACAGACTGCACTTGTTGTGATAAATGTGGGCCAGCATCTATGGCTTATGTTATGCATTGCATTGGATATAACACCCCTGGTGTGGATGATGTAGTCAGTGGAGCCTCCTGCTGTTGAACAGTGTAATGACGTCTTCTATATACTATGGATGGATACATTTTCCACACATGTAAATGGGTCAGGAATACCATGAACCTCCTCATCAGCGACAGGGCATGTGGGGTGTGATTATGTCTTCATATGTTAATTTCAGTTGATTTGTGGGTGTGGCTCGTCTTTGTTGTTGATGGGTTTGGTGTGCTAATTGGTTGGGTGGGGGTCGTGGTATTAACCCCTAAACGCTTTACGACGTACTAGTACTGCGCGGGCTCCCACGATTAGCGCTCAGTGCAGAGCTGAACCGGGATCGGGAGTCGCGGGATTCAGCAGTAATCTACTACTGACATTCCCGAGTAACACCCACTGTCGAAGTTGGCTCCAATCGTGGGTATTTAAACCTTTTAAATGCCGCGGCAACATGGGGACACTTCTCTGTCCTGTCTCTCCACCACACACTTCTCTTCTATCCTGCTACACGGGGGACACTTCTCTGTCCTGTCTCTCCACCACACACTTCTCTTCTATCCTGCTACATGGCAACACTTCTCTGTCCTGTCTCTCCACCACACACTTCTCTTCTATCCTGCTACATGGCGACACTTCTCTGTCCTGTCTCTCCACCACACACTTCTCTTCTATCCTGCTACATGGCAACACTTCTCTGTCCTGTCTCTCCACCACACACTTCTCTTCTATCCTGCTACATGGCAACACTTCTCTGTCCTGTCTCTCCACCACACAATTCTCTTCTATCCTGCTACATGGCGACATGTCTCTGTCCTGTCTCTCCACCACACACTTCTCTTCTATCTTGCTACACGTTGACATTTCTCTGTCCTATCTGCAGCTCCTACTAACTGTTGAGGGGTGAATAGTGAACTGTTTGTCTGTACTTTTTCTTCTTTTTCTCCTCCTGCTGGCCAGCATACCTTTGTCTCTGTCCACTATTGTTTCCACAGACAAACCAGTTCAGCAGCCACCACTCAGCATTACCTGATCTTACCTGTGTGTGCAAAACCTGAGCAGAGGGTGAGCTGGGGTTATATAGCTGCACCTGCCAGGTGATGCAGAGCTGAAGCCATGCGGTTTGTGTTTGTATTTCTTACTTTTGTATATTGTAAACTCTCCTTTATTTTCATATTGTGTATTATACTGTATTGTGATGTTTTATGTATTATTTATGTAAGAAATATACCTTGTGTTGCTTGTTGTAAAAGGTGCAACCCTTTAAGACTCTAGGGAAATGGTTGGGTATTTAATGACATCTGTGTGTACATGGATTGTCTCTAGGTCAGAGAGTCTGATCTGACCACAGGGGAGCTGCTTGTTCCAAGGTCGCTGCAACCTGACCCCTGAATTATCTGCATTTATGTTCTTGCTATGTTCTGTTCATTTTATTTTTTTTGTGCAAATAAATGCAAGCCTTTTCTTTGGACCTGAAGCCTGACTAAAGACTTTTTTTTTAACGACCAGAAGAGCATACATCTCAACACTCACTTCTCTTTCCTGCTACACGGGACACTTCTCTAGCCTGTCTGCAGCTCCTACTCACTTCTCCTCTTCCCTGCTACATGGGACACTTCTCTGTCGTGTCTGCAGCTCCTACTCACTTCTCCTCTTCCCTGCTACATGGGACACTTCTCTGTCGTGTCTGCAGCTCCTACTCACTTCTCCTCTTCCCTGCTACATGGGACACTTCTCTGTCGTGTCTGCAGCTCCTACTCACTTCTCCTCTTCCCTGCTACATGGGACACTTCTCTGTCGTGTCTGCAGCTCCTACTCACTTCTCCTCTTCCCTGCTACATGGGACACTTCTCTGTCGTGTCTGCAGCTCCTACTCACTTCTCTTCTTCCCTGCTACACGGGACACTTCTCTGTCGTGTCTGCAGCTCCTACTCACTTCTCCTCTTCCCTGCTACATGGGACACTTCTCTGTCCTGTCTGCAGCTCCTACTCACTGCTCTTCTTTCCCGCTCTGAGCTGCAGTTTTTGCAGATTGTTTGTATATAGAAGGTTATGAATTGTTAACAGAGGTTGCACGAAGTGTCTGCTGAGCTCTGCTGCTGGGGATGAGATGCTATGCACACAAGCTCAGTGATTGCTTCTCAGTTTACCCCACATTCAGAGCAGAGAGTTTTTGCACCTAAATGGACCCGCTGCAAAAAATGAATCATTATTAGGGGCAACAAAACATCTGGATTGGTAGGATAACTGAGGAAAACATTGGTTATTTTGCTGCACAGGTAGTTTGCTGTTTAGTCGAAAAACTGGCTCAAAAACACTGCAACAATATGAAAAGCCGCAAAAACAACTGCAAAAACAAGTGACACATCTGGCCCTATATATTTTTGAAAAAAGATCTACAGGATGTAACTCAGGATCAGTATCACAGCGACTACACCAGCAGAATAGTGAATGCAGCTCTGGAGTATAATACAGGATGTAACTCATAGGGTAAGGACGATCTCGTGTTGAGAACTGGCGTCCCATAGCGCTTCTTAATACGGACAGAAAGGTTTTGGCAAAGGTGCTGTTTAATCGGCTGGTGCAGTTTGCACCGCGGCTCCTTTCGGGGACCCAGCACTGCTCTGTTCCAGGCCGCAGTACATTTAGTGCTGTGCTTTGTGTCCGGGAGGCAGTGGAGCAGGGCAGGGCTGGTAACTGGAAGGGGTACTTGCTGTCCTTGGATCAGGCAAAAGCGTTTGATCGGGTTGACCACGAGTACCTCTGGTCTGTCCTTCTGAGGTATGGCCTGCCGGGGGAGTTTGTCAATTGCCTAAAGGTTTTGTATGCAGGGGCAGAGAGTTTCCCGCTTGTGAACGGTTGGATTGGCCGCTCTTTTGAGGTCGGGTCTGGTGTTCGCCAGGGTTGTCCTCTGAGCCCACTTTTATACGTGTTCGCGATTGACCCATTCTTAGAGGGTTATTGTGGGCCATTGGTGGGAGTCGCGATGGCCGGGCGACACCAGAAGTAGTAGTGTACGCAGATGATGTCACTGTTTTCGTGTCCTCGGTAGGGGAGGCGCAATGGGTGATGTCGGAGGTATTTTTAGCTCACCAGACATCAGAGAGGCCGATTGGGGTCAGGCGCACGGAGTAAGGAAGTCGGGCCGCTCCGTGACAATAATGCAATGGCGCCAATATGACTATAAGGATTAACTTCCGAAACGCGTCATGGCTCCTTTTCGTCCCCATGTGCACATGGCTTTTTAAACTGTTAGATTAAAAGTTAGTTTTCATGCCTTTTTAATTTTGATTTTTTTTTTTGGATCTTCGCTGGAGTTTGTCTCTATACTTTTTTTGTATTGATGTCGGAGGTTGACTGTACTCAGAGGCTTCTGTGTCCAAGATCAGCAGGGATAAGTGTGAGAGTCTCTGGCTGGGAGAGGGAGGTCCAGGCTTTGATCTCCCGGACACTCTTCCAGGGCCCCAAGACTCTGCCAAAGTTCTCGGCATCGAATTTGGCCAGGGAGATTACCCCATGCAAAACTGGGACGGCAGGCTTAAGATCGCCGCTCAGAAGGTGGACCAGTGGAAGGGTTGGTCTTTGACCCTCAGAGAAAGGGTTCACCTGATCAAAACTTACCTGCTCCCGTTGCTGATTTATCTGGGCAGTGTGTGCATGTTGCCAGAACCCCTCTGGACTCGGGTCTACAGTCTGTTCTTCCAGCTGTTATGGGGGAATAGGCTGAACCTAATCAAGAGGGAGGTTACTTACCGCACGAGGAGACAAGGAGGGTTGTGTATGGTCAACCCTGTGGTGTTCCTAGTGAATACCTTTCTTAAGATCAATGTAGCAAACCTCTGGAAAGAGAGGGCTCCTCCGTGGGTATACTCCTGCAGGGGATGGGCTCCTCCGTGCGTATACTCCTGCAGGGGATGGGCTCCTCCGTGGGTATACTCCTGCAGGGGATGGGCTCCTCCGTGGGTATACTCCTGCAGGGGATGGGCTCCTCCGTGGGTATACTCCTACAGGGGATGGGCTCCTCCGTGGGTATACTCCTACAGGGGATGGGCTCCTCCGTGGGTATACTCCTACAGGGGATGGGCTCCTCCGTGGGTATACTCCTACAGGGGATGGGCTCCTCCGTGGGTATGCTCCTGCAGGGGATGGGCTCCTCCGTGGGTATACTCCTACAGGGGATGGGCTCCTCCGTGGGTATACTCCTACAGGGGATGGGCTCCTCCGTGGGTATGCTCCTGCAGGGGATGGGCTCCTCCTTGGGTATACTCCTGCAGGGGATGGTTTGCTGGAGAGCATGGACCACTTCCTGCTTCAGTGCCCCTTTAACACAGAGGTGTACAACCGGGTGGGCGCTTCCATCCATCGGCCCGGGTTGGCCGGTCTCTCCTATGCGGAGTGGGCCTATGGAGCATTCAGAGGCCTGGGTGGCCGGGACCGATGCACTTTGTTCCTAGTCAGTCTAGTGGTCAGGTACCACACGTGGAACGCACAGTGTTTAGCACTGACACAGCGTGAAATCCTCAAAGCTGACTGGAGAGCTGCTACCACCTGACTAGGGGAGTATAAAAACCTCTGCTGGGCGGGAGCACATGGTCTTGGAATCCAGTCAGTAAGAAGAGTAGCAAGTGCTGTGTGCAGCTCCTCCAGAGCAACTGTCCAGACCCGCTGCCAGGAAGAAGAGGCACCTCAGGCCGCTGCCTAATACCTGAGGGTAAGTCAGGAGACTCCAACCCAGAACCGCAGCTTCCACTATTGGACACAGTTCTCCCTACATCAGCCCAGCCCGAAGCTACTACCAGGCTCAGAGTAACCTTCCTGCGGAGCACTTACCTCCCACCAGCTCACAGAATCTATTGCTGTTATGTTTGCTGTTTAATAAAGAACTATAAGTTGATTTGCACAACGTTGCCTCAGTCTGGTCCCTGGATACGGCTGTTACCACCACGGGCTCCTCCATCCATTACCCAGGGACTTATCTTACAGACACTCAGGGGTTGCCCCAGGGAGAACCAGTACATCAGCCTCTCCATCCATATTCGTTGCACACAGCACCTGCTGGAGAGCTGCCAGGCTGTAGGACAGTCCTCCGGTCCCCATACCAAGCACCTTGACATTAGCGTGCCCTAGGCCGCAACCGCCAGCCACCCCGGTATTCCGGGCCCCGGCTGCCCCCAGGGTCCCAGGCTAGGCCCCGGTGGGGGATGTTGCATATGCTAGGTGTGAATGGGGCTGGAGCAGCAGGTAAGTTGGTTTTGTGTTCTGTACTTTCAGCACAGGATAAGTATAATACGGCAGGTTATACAGGACTGGCAGAGTATACATGTAAGGGCTGTGAGTGGAGGACACCTGCACACATTGGCTGTGACCTTCGCTGACATACAATTCGTTGTGGTCTCCTGAGACCTCAGGACTGGGCGGCTGTGAAATGCATCTGATGACAAGGTCCCAGCTGAGGGGCAAGCGCCTGGCACTGGGTCATGGACTGCACTGACCCCTGTAAGTTCACACTCTTAACCCTAGAGCCCTGGCATGTGCAGGGCTACAGACAATGACAGTCACCTGGCTGTAGGGGGCGCCCTCACACATCCACATTCATGACTATAAAGAGGGGATAAAAACCTGCAGCTTCATTAATTATATCACATACAAGACATAACCATTAAATAGAGAGGTCACTAAGCCCCTCCCCCATGACCCCCAACATCCTTAATGAATCAGGAGTCACTCAGATGCACAAATAAAAACAACATGCAGGAAAATCCCCATCAATGAATGAGAATATACAGAAGACACAAGAAGATCTGTACAATAAGGCATTTCCGAAACATATCCTGCAACAATATACAGGACTGTCATCAGCAGGGGGCGGGACTACCTCTCACACAGGATATACAGGCAGGGGGCGGGGCTGTGACTACCTATCACACATGATATACAGGCAGGGGGCGGGGCTGTGACTACCTCATACAGGATATACAGGCAGGGGGGCGGGGCTGTGACTACCTCTCACACAGGATATACAGGCAGGGGGCGGGGCTGTGACTACCTATCACACATGATATACAGGCAGGGGGCGGGGCTGTGACTACCTCTCACACAGGATATACAGGCAGGGGGCGGGGCTGTGACTACCTATCACACATGATATACAGGCAGGGGGCGGGGCTGTGACTACCTCATACAGGATATACAGGCAGGGGGGCGGGGCTGTGACTACCTCTCACACAGGATATACAGGCAGGGGGCGGGGCTGTGACTACCTATCACACATGATATACAGGCAGGGGGCGGGGCTGTGACTACCTCTCACACAGGATATACAGGCAGGGGGCGGGGCTGTGACTACCCCTCACACAGGATATACAGGCAGGGGGCGGAGCTGTGACCACCTCTCATACAGGATATACAGGCAGGGGGGCGGGGCTGTGACTACCTCTCACACAGGATATACAGGCAGGGGGGCGGGGCTGTGACTACCTCTCATACAGGATATACAGTCAGGGGGCGGGGCTGTGACTACCCCTCACACAGGATATACAGGCAGGGGGTGGGGCTGTGACCACCTCTCACACAGGATATACAGGCAGGGGGTGGGGCTGTGACCACCTCTCATACAGGATATACAGGCAGGGGGTGGGGCTGTGACCACCTCTCATACAGGTTATACAGGCAGGGGGCGGGGCTGTGACTACCTATCACACAGGATATACAGGCAGGGGCGGGGCTGTGACTACCTCTCACACAGGATATACAGGCAGGGGGCGGGGCTGTGACTAACTCTGACACAGGATATACAGGCAGGGGGCGGGGCTATGACTACCTCTCATACAGGATATACAGGCAGGGGGGCGGGGCTGTGACTACCTCTCATACAGGATATACAGGCAGGGGGGCGGGGCTGTGACTACCTCTCACACAGGATATACAGGCAGGGGGCGGGGCTGTGACTACCTCTCATACAGGATATACAGGCAGGGGGGCGGGGCTGTGACTACCTCTCATACAGGATATACAGGCAGGGGGGCGAGGCTGTGACTACCTCTCACACAGGATATACAGGCAGGGGGCGGGGTTGTGACTACCTCTGACACAGGATATACAGGCAGGGGGCGGGGCTGTGACTACCTCTCATACAGGATATACAGGCAGGGGGGCGGGGCTGTGACTACCTCTCACACAGGATATACAGGCAGGGGGCCGGGCTGTGACTACCTCTCATACAGGATATACAGGCAGGGGGGCGGGGCTGTGACTACCTCTCATACAGGATATACAGGCAGGGGGGCGAGGCTGTGACTACCTCTCACACAGGATATACAGGCAGGGGGCGGGGCTGTGACTACCTCTCATACAGGATATACAGGCAGGGGGGCGGGGCTGTGACTACCTCTCATACAGGATATACAGGCAGGGGGTGGGGCTGTGACCACCTCTCACACATGATATACAGGCAGGGGGCGGAGCTGTGACCACCTCTCATACAGGATATACAGGCAGGGGGGCGGGGCTGTGACTACCTCTCACACAGGATATACAGGCAGGGGGGCGAGGCTGTGACTACCTCACACAGGATATACAGGCAGGGGGCGGGGCTGTGACCACCTCTCATACAGGATATACAGGCAGGGGGGCGGGGCTGTGACTACCTCTCACACAGGATATACAGGCAGGGGGCGGGGCTGTGACTACCTCTGACACAGGATATACAGGCAGGGGGCGGGGCTATGACTACCTCTCATACAGGATATACAGGCAGGGGGGCGGGGCTGTGACTACCTCTCATACAGGATATACAGGCAGGGGGGCGAGGCTGTGACTACCTCTCATACAGGATATACAGGCAGGGGGGCGAGGCTGTGACTACCTCTCATACAGGATATACAGGCAGGGGGGCGGGGCTGTGACTACCTCTCATACAGGATATACAGGCAGGGGGGCGGGGCTGTGACTACCTCTCATACAGGATATACAGGCAGGGGGGCGGGGCTGTGACTACCTCTCATACAGGATATACAGGCAGGGGGTGGGGCTGTGACCACCTCTCACACATGATATACAGGCAGGGGGCGGGGCTTTGACCACCTCTCACACAGGATATACAGGCAGGGGGCGGGGCTGTAACTACCTCTCATACAGGATATACAGGCAGGGGGGCGAGGCTGTGACTACCTCTCATACAGGATATACAGGCAGGGGGGCGAGGCTGTGACTACCTCTCACACAGGATATACAGGCAGGGGGCGGGGCTGTGACTACCTCTGACACAGGATATACAGGCAGGGGGCGGGGCTATGACTACCTCTCATACAGGATATACAGGCAGGGGGGCGGGGCTGTGACTACCTCTCATACAGGATATACAGGCAGGGGGGCGAGGCTGTGACTACCTCTCATACAGGATATACAGGCAGGGGGGCGGGGCTGTGACTACCTCTCATACAGGATATACAGGCAGGGGGGCGGGGCTGTGACTACCTCTCATACAGGATATACAGGCAGGGGGGCGGGGCTGTGACTACCTCTCATACAGGATATACAGGCAGGGGGTGGGGCTGTGACCACCTCTCACACATGATATACAGGCAGGGGGCGGGGCTTTGACCACCTCTCACACAGGATATACAGGCAGGGGGCGGGGCTGTAACTACCTCTCATACAGGATATACAGGCAGGGGGGCGGGGCTGTGACTACCCATCACACAGGATATACAGGCAGGGGGCGGGGCTGTGACTACCTCTCATACAGGATATACAGGCAGGGGGGCGGGGCTGTGACCACCTCTCACACATGATATACAGGCAGGGGGGCGAGGCTGTGACTACCTCTCACACAGGATATACAGGCAGGGGGCGGGGCTGTGACTACCTCTCATACAGGATATACAGGCAGGGGGGCGGGGCTGTGACCACCTCTCATACAGGATATACAGGCAGGGGGGCGGGGCTGTGACTACCTCTCATACAGGATATACAGGCAGGGGGCGGGGCTATGACTACCTCTCATACAGGATATACAGGCAGGGGGGCGGGGCTGTGACTACCTCTCACACAGGATATACAGGCAGGGGGCGGGGCTGTGACTACCCCTCACACAGGATATACAGGCAGGGGGCGGAGCTGTGACCACCTCTCATACAGGATATACAGGCAGGGGGGCGGGGCTGTGACTACCTCTCACACAGGATATACAGGCAGGGGGGCGGGGCTGTGACTACCTCTCATACAGGATATACAGTCAGGGGGCGGGGCTGTGACTACCCCTCACACAGGATATACAGGCAGGGGGTGGGGCTGTGACCACCTCTCACACAGGATATACAGGCAGGGGGTGGGGCTGTGACCACCTCTCATACAGGATATACAGGCAGGGGGTGGGGCTGTGACCACCTCTCATACAGGATATACAGGCAGGGGGCGGGGCTGTGACTACCTATCACACAGGATATACAGGCAGGGGCGGGGCTGTGACTACCTCTCACACAGGATATACAGGCAGGGGGCGGGGCTGTGACTAACTCTGACACAGGATATACAGGCAGGGGGCGGGGCTATGACTACCTCTCATACAGGATATACAGGCAGGGGGGCGGGGCTGTGACTACCTCTCATACAGGATATACAGGCAGGGGGGCGGGGCTGTGACTACCTCTCACACAGGATATACAGGCAGGGGGCGGGGCTGTGACTACCTCTCATACAGGATATACAGGCAGGGGGGCGGGGCTGTGACTACCTCTCATACAGGATATACAGGCAGGGGGGCGAGGCTGTGACTACCTCTCACACAGGATATACAGGCAGGGGGCGGGGTTGTGACTACCTCTGACACAGGATATACAGGCAGGGCTATGACTACCTCTCATACAGGATATACAGGCAGGGGGGCGGGGCTGTGACTACCTCTCACACAGGATATACAGGCAGGGGGCCGGGCTGTGACTACCTCTCATACAGGATATACAGGCAGGGGGGCGGGGCTGTGACTACCTCTCATACAGGATATACAGGCAGGGGGGCGAGGCTGTGACTACCTCTCACACAGGATATACAGGCAGGGGGCGGGGCTGTGACTACCTCTCATACAGGATATACAGGCAGGGGGGCGGGGCTGTGACTACCTCTCATACAGGATATACAGGCAGGGGGTGGGGCTGTGACCACCTCTCACACATGATATACAGGCAGGGGGCGGAGCTGTGACCACCTCTCATACAGGATATACAGGCAGGGGGGCGGGGCTGTGACTACCTCTCACACAGGATATACAGGCAGGGGGGCGAGGCTGTGACTACCTCACACAGGATATACAGGCAGGGGGCGGGGCTGTGACCACCTCTCATACAGGATATACAGGCAGGGGGGCGGGGCTGTGACTACCTCTCACACAGGATATACAGGCAGGGGGCGGGGCTGTGACTACCTCTGACACAGGATATACAGGCAGGGGGCGGGGCTATGACTACCTCTCATACAGGATATACAGGCAGGGGGGCGGGGCTGTGACTACCTCTCACACAGGATATACAGGCAGGGGGCGGGGCTGTGACTACCTCTCATACAGGATATACAGGCAGGGGGCGGGGCTGTGACTACCTATCACACAGGATATACAGGCAGGGGCGGGGCTGTGACTACCTCTCACACAGGATATACAGGCAGGGGGCGGGGCTGTGACTAACTCTGACACAGGATATACAGGCAGGGGGCGGGGCTATGACTACCTCTCATACAGGATATACAGGCAGGGGGGCGGGGCTGTGACTACCTCTCATACAGGATATACAGGCAGGGGGGCGGGGCTGTGACTACCTCTCACACAGGATATACAGGCAGGGGGCGGGGCTGTGACTACCTCTCATACAGGATATACAGGCAGGGGGGCGGGGCTGTGACTACCTCTCATACAGGATATACAGGCAGGGGGGCGAGGCTGTGACTACCTCTCACACAGGATATACAGGCAGGGGGCGGGGTTGTGACTACCTCTGACACAGGATATACAGGCAGGGGGCGGGGCTGTGACTACCTCTCATACAGGATATACAGGCAGGGGGGCGGGGCTGTGACTACCTCTCACACAGGATATACAGGCAGGGGGCCGGGCTGTGACTACCTCTCATACAGGATATACAGGCAGGGGGGCGGGGCTGTGACTACCTCTCATACAGGATATACAGGCAGGGGGGCGAGGCTGTGACTACCTCTCACACAGGATATACAGGCAGGGGGCGGGGCTGTGACTACCTCTCATACAGGATATACAGGCAGGGGGGCGGGGCTGTGACTACCTCTCATACAGGATATACAGGCAGGGGGTGGGGCTGTGACCACCTCTCACACATGATATACAGGCAGGGGGCGGAGCTGTGACCACCTCTCATACAGGATATACAGGCAGGGGGGCGGGGCTGTGACTACCTCTCACACAGGATATACAGGCAGGGGGGCGAGGCTGTGACTACCTCACACAGGATATACAGGCAGGGGGCGGGGCTGTGACCACCTCTCATACAGGATATACAGGCAGGGGGGCGGGGCTGTGACTACCTCTCACACAGGATATACAGGCAGGGGGCGGGGCTGTGACTACCTCTGACACAGGATATACAGGCAGGGGGCGGGGCTATGACTACCTCTCATACAGGATATACAGGCAGGGGGGCGGGGCTGTGACTACCTCTCATACAGGATATACAGGCAGGGGGGCGAGGCTGTGACTACCTCTCATACAGGATATACAGGCAGGGGGGCGAGGCTGTGACTACCTCTCATACAGGATATACAGGCAGGGGGGCGGGGCTGTGACTACCTCTCATACAGGATATACAGGCAGGGGGGCGGGGCTGTGACTACCTCTCATACAGGATATACAGGCAGGGGGGCGGGGCTGTGACTACCTCTCATACAGGATATACAGGCAGGGGGTGGGGCTGTGACCACCTCTCACACATGATATACAGGCAGGGGGCGGGGCTTTGACCACCTCTCACACAGGATATACAGGCAGGGGGCGGGGCTGTAACTACCTCTCATACAGGATATACAGGCAGGGGGGCGAGGCTGTGACTACCTCTCATACAGGATATACAGGCAGGGGGGCGAGGCTGTGACTACCTCTCACACAGGATATACAGGCAGGGGGCGGGGCTGTGACTACCTCTGACACAGGATATACAGGCAGGGGGCGGGGCTATGACTACCTCTCATACAGGATATACAGGCAGGGGGGCGGGGCTGTGACTACCTCTCATACAGGATATACAGGCAGGGGGGCGAGGCTGTGACTACCTCTCATACAGGATATACAGGCAGGGGGGCGAGGCTGTGACTACCTCTCATACAGGATATACAGGCAGGGGGGCGGGGCTGTGACTACCTCTCATACAGGATATACAGGCAGGGGGGCGGGGCTGTGACTACCTCTCATACAGGATATACAGGCAGGGGGGCGGGGCTGTGACTACCTCTCATACAGGATATACAGGCAGGGGGTGGGGCTGTGACCACCTCTCACACATGATATACAGGCAGGGGGCGGGGCTTTGACCACCTCTCACACAGGATATACAGGCAGGGGGCGGGGCTGTAACTACCTCTCATACAGGATATACAGGCAGGGGGGCGGGGCTGTGACTACCCATCACACAGGATATACAGGCAGGGGGCGGGGCTTTGACTACCTCTCATACAGGATATACAGGCAGGGGGGCGGGGCTGTGACCACCTCTCACACATGATATACAGGCAGGGGGGCGAGGCTGTGACTACCTCTCACACAGGATATACAGGCAGGGGGCGGGGCTGTGACTACCTCTCATACAGGATATACAGGCAGGGGGGCGGGGCTGTGACCACCTCTCATACAGGATATACAGGCAGGGGGGCGGGGCTGTGACTACCTCTCATACAGGATATACAGGCAGGGGGCGGGGCTATGACTACCTCTCATACAGGATATACAGGCAGGGGGGCGGGGCTGTGACCACCTCTCACACATGATATACAGGCAGGGGGGCGAGGCTGTGACTACCTCTCACACAGGATATACAGGCAGGGGGCGGGGCTGTGACTACCTCTCATACAGGATACACAGGCAGGGGGGCGGGGCTGTGACTAACTCTCATACAGGATACACAGGCAGGGGGTGGGGCTGTGACCACCTCTCACACGGGATATACAGGCAGGGGGCGGGGCTGTGACTACCTCTCATACAGGATACACAGGCAGGGGGGCGGGGCTGTGACTAACTCTCATACAGGATACACAGGCAGGGGGTGGGGCTGTGACCACCTCTCACACAGGATATACAGACAGGGGGCCGGGCTGTGACTACCTCTCATACAGGATATACAGGCAGGGGGGCGGGACTGTGACTACCTCTCATACAGGATATACAGGCAGGGGGGCGGGGCTGTGACTACCTCTCATACAGGATATACAGGCAGGGGGGCGGGGCTGTGACTACCTCTCACACAGGATATACAGGCAGGGGGCGGGGCTGTGACTACCTCTCATACAGGATATACAGGCAGGGGGGCGGGGCTGTGACTACCTCTCATACAGGATATACAGGCAGGGGGTGGGGCTGTGACCACCTCTCACACATGATATACAGGCAGGGGGCGGAGCTGTGACCACCTCTCATACAGGATATACAGGCAGGGGGGCGGGGCTGTGACTACCTCTCACACAGGATATACAGGCAGGGGGGCGAGGCTGTGACTACCTCACACAGGATATACAGGCAGGGGGCGGGGCTGTGACCACCTCTCATACAGGATATACAGGCAGGGGGGCGGGGCTGTGACTACCTCTCACACAGGATATACAGGCAGGGGGCGGGGCTGTGACTACCTCTGACACAGGATATACAGGCAGGGGGCGGGGCTATGACTACCTCTCATACAGGATATACAGGCAGGGGGGCGGGGCTGTGACTACCTCTCACACAGGATATACAGGCAGGGGGCGGGGCTGTGACTACCTCTCATACAGGATATACAGGCAGGGGGGCGGGGCTGTGACTATCTCTCATACAGGATATACAGGCAGGGGGGCGAGGCTGTGACTACCTCTCATACAGGATATACAGGCAGGGGGGCGAGGCTGTGACTACCTCTCATACAGGATATACAGGCAGGGGGGCGGGGCTGTGACTACCTCTCATACAGGATATACAGGCAGGGGGGTGGGGCTGTGACTACCTCTCATACAGGATATACAGGCAGGGGGGCGGGGCTGTGACTACCTCTCATACAGGATATACAGGCAGGGGGTGGGGCTGTGACCACCTCTCACACATGATATACAGGCAGGGGGCGGGGCTTTGACCACCTCTCACACAGGATATACAGGCAGGGGGCGGGGCTGTAACTACCTCTCATACAGGATATACAGGCAGGGGGGCGGGGCTGTGACTACCCATCACACAGGATATACAGGCAGGGGGCGGGGCTGTGACTACCTCTCATACAGGATATACAGGCAGGGGGGCGGGGCTGTGACCACCTCTCACACATGATATACAGGCAGGGGGGCGAGGCTGTGACTACCTCTCACACAGGATATACAGGCAGGGGGCGGGGCTGTGACTACCTCTCATACAGGATATACAGGCAGGGGGGCGGGGCTGTGACCACCTCTCATACAGGATATACAGGCAGGGGGGCGGGGCTGTGACTACCTCTCATACAGGATATACAGGCAGGGGGCGGGGCTATGACTACCTCTCATACAGGATATACAGGCAGGGGGGCGGGGCTGTGACCACCTCTCACACATGATATACAGGCAGGGGGGCGAGGCTGTGACTACCTCTCACACAGGATATACAGGCAGGGGGCGGGGCTGTGACTACCTCTCATACAGGATACACAGGCAGGGGGGCGGGGCTGTGACTAACTCTCATACAGGATACACAGGCAGGGGGTGGGGCTGTGACCACCTCTCACACGGGATATACAGGCAGGGGGGCGGGGCTGTGACTACTAAGTGCACATGCATGTTGTATAACTCGGTGATGGAGCCTCCAGGTTGGGATCTAGCAATATTGTTATTATCCACATGGAGAACACTGGCTGATCGAGGATTAACAGAGGGGTTCCCTGCATCACAGATATCCACCATAAACAGAAGTGTTCCCTGTCTGCGAGGTAACAAGCAAGCGCTCTCACACATGAATACACATCAAGTCCACAACCAGAGCTCAACCACCAAAGTCTCAGGCAAAAAAAGAGCAGAACTTTCCAATCAGGGATGTCGCTCCACCTTGTGCCCAAATAGAAGACCCCTAGAGTTACACGGGCGGCCGTCACTCCGGGGTCGGCATTAATCCATTGTTAGATTCTGCCTTTAGATGGAAAAGAAGCCGCCTAAATCCTACATCACAATGGTGCAGATCACCAGGAAGAAAAGTATTTATTCAGAAATACTCAAAACATCATAAAATGTGCACGTAATGTTAGAAAGATCCAAAGAGGCCAAAGGGGGGGGGGGGGGGGCGGCGTGTCTATAGGGGCGCTAGATGCCGTGTCTATGGATCAGACCTTCCATTCTTCTGCCAGTGCAGACTAAACCTCCATCCAGATGACCGTAGCATTCACTGCTGCTTTGCATTCTGGGAGATGTAGTGTCTCTCTGGATCTGGATGGTGGAGCCCCTGAGGCAGGAGCATTACTTGTTGCCTTTCACTTCGTGTCTTCTTAATGATAAGTGTTTGATTTAATTCAGCTGCGCTTCCTTTGAGGAAAAGCGCTAAGCAGGACTGTAATATCATCGTTATTTACACTGCAGCATCAGGACCAGCCTCAGGTGCTCCACTCCTGAGACACAAGAGGAACCTCTGACACAGGAGACGCTGGGAAGAAGGAATGGCCATGGACTATCAGCTCTACCACGGCCCGCAATCTATCCAGACAACCGCAGGGTGAGGGAGGTCAGAGAGAAGTATTAAAGGAAACCTACCACTTCTGAAGGTAGGTATGAGATACAAACACCGGGCACCAGCTCAGGGTGAGCTGGTGCCGGTGCTTAGTCTCGTTAGTGTTAAAACCGCGGTATCGCGGTTTTAACACTTTTGAAACTTTCTAGCAGAAACTGCTTCGGCGCTTCGTGCACACGATCGTGCGCGCGCCTACATTGGAAACGCCGCAGGCGTTGCGCGCGCACGGTCGCGCGCAGCGCCGAAGCAGTTTCTGCTAGAAAGTTTCAAAAGTGTTAAAACCGCGATACCGCGGTTTTAACACTAACGAGACTAAGCACCGGCACCAGCTCACCCTGAGCTGGTGCCCGGTGTTTGTATCTCATACCTACCTTCAGAAGTGGTAGGTTTCCTTTAATGGGAACAAAGCACTTGGGGTGAGATAGAAACCTCCTGTTATCTCCTGCAGCCTCAGTCTGTCCGGACTTGTACTGATGAGACACTTGCTGTGTTTTTCCTTCTCCTCATATTACTGCACAGATCTATAACCTGACCCCTCATGGGCTGAAGAAGACGGGTTGAGGAGAGAGAAGGAAGAGGCTGATAAGGTTTGCCATATTTCTGAGATATTCAGTGACGATTGCTGCAGCTCATTGTAGTCCCGGAGGAGAAGTGTCCCATCCCGCAGTCTAATCACACACATTATACTGGATCTGTGATACTATCACCCACCTCTGACCCCAATACATCTCTACCATGTCCTGCACAATACTGGGGGGTCAGGACATTCCCCCGCCAACAGGGGGCGCCACTACCAGCTCCTAGGTCTGTACCATAGATAGGGACACAGGTCACATGACAAGTGTCACTGCAGCACTGACCACAGGGGGCGCCACTACCAGCTCCTAGGTCTGTACCATAGATAGGGACACAGGTCACATGACAAGTGTCACTGCAGCACTGACCACAGGGGGCGCCACTACCAGCTCCTAGGTCTGTACCATAGATAGGGACACAGGTCACATGACAAGTGTCACTGCAGCACTGACCACAGGGGGCGCCACTACCAGCTCCTAGGTCTGTACCATAGATAGGGACACAGGTCACATGACAAGTGTCACTGCAGCACTGACCACAGAGGGCGCCACTACCAGCTCCTAGGTCTGTACCATAGATAGGGACACAGGTCACATGACAAGTGTCACTGCAGCACTGACCACAGGGGGCGCCACTACCAGCTCCCAGGTCTGTACCATAGATAGGGACACAGGTCACATGACAAGTGTCACTGCAGCACTGACCACAGGGGGCGCCACTACCAGCTCCTAGGTCTGTACCATAGATAGGGACACAGGTCACATGACAAGTGTCACTGCAGCACTGACCACAGGGGGCGCCACTACCAGCTCCTAGGTCTGTACCATAGATAGGGACACAGGTCACATGACAAGTGTCACTGCAGCACTGACCACAGAGGGCGCCACTACCAGCTCCTAGGTCTGTACCATAGATAGGGACACAGGTCACATGACAAGTGTCACTGCAGCACTGACCACAGGGGGCGCCACTACCAGCACCTAGGTCTGTACCATAGATAGGGACACAGGTCACATGACAAGTGTCACTGCAGCACTGACCACAGGGGGCGCCACTACCAGCTCCTAGGTCTGTACCATAGATAGGGACACAGGTCACATGACAAGTGTCACTGCAGCACTGACCACAGAGGGCGCCACTACCAGCTCCTAGGTCTGTACCATAGATAGGGACACAGGTCACATGACAAGTGTCACTGCAGCACTGACCACAGGGGGCGCCACTACCAGCTCCCAGGTCTGTACCATAGATAGGGACACAGGTCACATGACAAGTGTCACTGCAGCACTGACCACAGAGGGCGCCACTACCAGCTCCTAGGTCTGTACCATAGATAGGGACACAGGTCACATGACAAGTGTCACTGCAGCACTGACCACAGGGGGCGCCACTACCAGCTCCTAGGTCTGTACCATAGATAGGGACACAGGTCACATGACAAGTGTCACTGCAGCACTGACCACAGGGGGCGCCACTACCAGCTCCTAGGTCTGTACCATAGATAGGGACACAGGTCACATGACAAGTGTCACTGCAGCACTGACCACAGGGGGCGCCACTACCAGCTCCTAGGTCTGTACCATAGATAGGGACACAGGTCACATGACAAGTGTCACTGCAGCACTGACCACAGGGGGCGCCACTACCAGCTCCTAGGTCTGTACCATAGATAGGGACACAGGTCACATGACAAGTGTCACTGCAGCACTGACCACAGGGGGCGCCACTACCAGCTCCTAGGTCTGTACCATAGATAGGGACACAGGTCACATGACAAGTGTCACTGCAGCACTGACCACAGGGGGCGCCACTACCAGCACCTAGGTCTGTACCATAGATAGGGACACAGGTCACATGACAAGTGTCACTGCAGCACTGACCACAGGGGGCGCCACTACCAGCACCTAGGTCTGTACCATAGATAGGGACACAGGTCACATGACAAGTGTCACTGCAGCACTGACCACAGGGGGCGCCACTACCAGCTCCTAGGTCTGTACCATAGATAGGGACACAGGTCACATGACAAGTGTCACTGCAGCACTGACCACAGAGGGCGCCACTACCAGCTCCTAGGTCTGTACCATAGATAGGGACACAGGTCACATGACAAGTGTCACTGCAGCACTGACCACAGGGGGCGCCACTACCAGCACCTAGGTCTGTACCATAGATAGGGACACAGGTCACATGACAAGTGTCACTGCAGCACTGACCACAGGGGGCGCCACTACCAGCTCCTAGGTCTGTACCATAGATAGGGACACAGGTCACATGACAAGTGTCACTGCAGCACTGACCACAGGGGGCGCCACTACCAGCTCCTAGGTCTGTACCATAGATAGGGACACAGGTCACATGACAAGTGTCACTGCAGCACTGACCACAGGGGGCACCACTACCAGCTCCTAGGTCTGTACCATAGATAGGGACACAGGTCACATGACAAGTGTCACTGCAGCACTGACCACAGGGGGCGCCACTACCAGCTCCTAGGTCTGTACCATAGATAGGGACACAGGTCACATGACAAGTGTCACTGCAGCACTGACCACAGGGGGCGCCACTACCAGCTCCCAGGTCTGTACCATAGATAGGGACACAGGTCACATGACAAGTGTCACTGCAGCACTGACCACAGGGGGCGCCACTACCAGCTCCTAGGTCTGTACCATAGATAGGGACACAGGTCACATGACAAGTGTCACTGCAGCACTGACCACAGGGGGCGCCACTACCAGCTCCTAGGTCTGTACCATAGATAGGGACACAGGTCACATGACAAGTGTCACTGCAGCACTGACCACAGGGGGCGCCACTACCAGCTCCTAGGTCTGTACCATAGATAGGGACACAGGTCACATGACAAGTGTCACTGCAGCACTGACCACAGGGGGCACCACTACCAGCACCTAGGTCTGTACCATAGATAGGGACACAGGTCACATGACAAGTGTCACTGCAGCACTGACCACAGAGGGCGCCACTACCAGCTCCTAGGTCTGTACCATAGATAGGGACACAGGTCACATGACAAGTGTCACTGCAGCACTGACCACAGGGGGCGCCACTACCAGCTCCTAGGTCTGTACCATAGATAGGGACACAGGTCACATGACAAGTGTCACTGCAGCACTGACCACAGAGGGCGCCACTACCAGCTCCTAGGTCTGTACCATAGATAGGGACACAGGTCACATGACAAGTGTCACTGCAGCACTGACCACAGGGGGCGCCACTACCAGCTCCTAGGTCTGTACCATAGATAGGGACACAGGTCACATGACAAGTGTCACTGCAGCACTGACCACAGGGGGCGCCACTACCAGCTCCTAGGTCTGTACCATAGATAGGGACACAGGTCACATGACAAGTGTCACTGCAGCACTGACCACAGGGGGCGCCACTACCAGCTCCCAGGTCTGTACCATAGATAGGGACACAGGTCACATGACAAGTGTCACTGCAGCACTGACCACAGGGGGCGCCACTACCAGCTCCTAGGTCTGTACCATAGATAGGGACACAGGTCACATGACAAGTGTCATTGCAGCACTGACCACAGGGGGCGCCACTACCAGCTCCTAGGTCTGTACCATAGATAGGGACACAGGTCACATGACAAGTGTCACTGCAGCACTGACCACAGGGGGCGCCACTACCAGCTCCTAGGTCTGTACCATAGATAGGGACACAGGTCACATGACAAGTGTCACTGCAGCACTGACCACAGGGGGCGCCACTACCAGCTCTCAGGTCTGTACCATAGATAGGGACACAGGTCACATGACAAGTGTCACTGCAGCACTGACCACAGGGGGCGCCACTACCAGCTCCTAGGTCTGTACCATAGATAGGGACACAGGTCACATGACAAGTGTCACTGCAGCACTGACCACAGGGGGCGCCACTACCAGCTCCTAGGTCTGTACCATAGATAGGGACACAGGTCACATGACAAGTGTCACTGCAGCACTGACCACAGGGGGCACCACTACCAGCACCTAGGTCTGTACCATAGATAGGGACACAGGTCACATGACGTGTCACTGCAGCACTGATCACAGGGGGCGCCACTACCAGCTCCTAGGTCTGTACCATAGATAGGGACACAGGTCACATGACAAGTGTCACTGCAGCACTGACCACAGAGGGCGCCACTACCAGCTCCTAGGTCTGTACCATAGATAGGGACACAGGTCACATGACAAGTGTCACTGCAGCACTGACCACAGAGGGCGCCACTACCAGCTCCTAGGTCTGTACCATAGATAGGGACACAGGTCACATGACAAGTGTCACTGCAGCACTGACCACAGGGGGCGCCACCACCAGCACCTAGGTCTGTACCATAGATAGGGACACAGGTCACATGACAAGTGTCACTGCAGCACTGACTACAGAGGGCGCCACTACCAGCTCCTAGGTCTGTACCATAGATAGGGACACAGGTCACATGACAAGTGTCACTGCAGCACTGACCACAGGGGGCGCCACTACCAGCTCCTAGGTCTGTACCATAGATAGGGACACAGGTCACATGACAAGTGTCACTGCAGCACTGACCACAGGGGGCGCCACTACCAGCTCCTAGGTCTGTACCATAGATAGGGACACAGGTCACATGACAAGTGTCACTGCAGCACTGACCACAGGGGGCGCCACTACCAGCACCTAGGTCTGTACCATAGATAGGGACACAGGTCACATGACAAGTGTCACTGCAGCACTGACCACAGGGGGCGCCACTACCAGCACCTAGGTCTGTACCATAGATAGGGACACAGGTCACATGACAAGTGTCACTGCAGCACTGACCACAGGGGGCGCCACTACCAGCTCCTAGGTCTGTACCATAGATAGGGACACAGGTCACATGACAAGTGTCACTGCAGCACTGACCACAGGGGGCGCCACTACCAGCTCCTAGGTCTGTACCATAGATAGGGACACAGGTCACATGACAAGTGTCACTGCAGCACTGACCACAGGGGGCACCACTACCAGCTCCTAGGTCTGTACCATAGATAGGGACACAGGTCACATGACAAGTGTCACTGCAGCACTGACCACAGGGGGCGCCACTACCAGCTCCTAGGTCTGTACCATAGATAGGGACACAGGTCACATGACAAGTGTCACTGCAGCACTGACCACAGGGGGCGCCACTACCAGCTCCCAGGTCTGTACCATAGATAGGGACACAGGTCACATGACAAGTGTCACTGCAGCACTGACCACAGGGGGCGCCACTACCAGCTCCTAGGTCTGTACCATAGATAGGGACACAGGTCACATGACAAGTGTCACTGCAGCACTGACCACAGGGGGCGCCACTACCAGCTCCTAGGTCTGTACCATAGATAGGGACACAGGTCACATGACAAGTGTCACTGCAGCACTGACCACAGGGGGCGCCACTACCAGCACCTAGGTCTGTACCATAGATAGGGACACAGGTCACATGACAAGTGTCACTGCAGCACTGACCACAGGGGGCGCCACTACCAGCTCCTAGGTCTGTACCATAGATAGGGACACAGGTCACATGACAAGTGTCACTGCAGCACTGACCACAGGGGGCGCCACTACCAGCTCCTAGGTCTGTACCATAGATAGGGACACAGGTCACATGACAAGTGTCACTGCAGCACTGACCACAGGGGGCAGCAGATCAGCTGGAGGCTTATACTGACATCTGGTGGCTAAACAAAGAACACCAAGAACCAGCACATGTCGCACGCACCACAATGCACCTACCTATAAAAGGTACATCGGGTGGTAGGTGGATGTACGGGACGTGAGGATAGACCGTTTTAGAGGTGAGCCCCACAGCCCCACGGTCTTTTAGAAATCTTTATTGCCCTAATAGGTAAATTTTCCCGTACATCCACCTACCACCTGATCTACCTTTATAGGTGGATTCATGGTGGTGCGTGCCCTTTAACATTAACATCTATATTTTGTGGGTTGCAAAAGTCTTCACACCCCTGGAACATTTCCTAATTTTTAACCATTACAGCCACAAAGGGAAAGTTATTTTATTGACATTCCCTGTGATCTCTTCCACAGGTATATATGCTGAATCATTTTTCACCCATCTACTGTGTCTTTAAATCCAGTCTCACTCTCTGCAATGGTATATATCTCTGATTGCTGAATCATTTTTCACCCATCTACTGTGTCTTTAAATCCAGTCTCACTCTCTGCAATGGTATATATCTCTGATTGCTGAATCATTTTTCACCCATCTACTGTGTCTTTAAATCCAGTCTCACTCTCTGCAATGGTATATATCTGGTAATTGCCCTCGTATTGCATGTGTCTTGTTTCTTTCTGTAACATTTGACCCTTTTCTGTCCTACCTGATTTAATGTTCATCTCTGCCCCTCAATGAGTTTGTTTTTCTCTGTTCAGAACTTGATCCACATGTGTTAAGTCTCCTAGATTAATTGTTTTATGAGCTAAATGAGGGCCTGGTCTCTTGTCTCCTCTGGGTATAAATTTAGTGATAGTATAGGTTGCTTGCATTCCAGGTTGCTTGCATTCTTTGTTTGCTTAGCATAATATTCTAAGTACAATAATATTCTGACAAGTATGACATTGCAGTTAGACAGGGCAGGAGACAGGTAAGATGGCAGAGAAAAATGAACAATTATGTTTGTCTCAAAATGTTTTCCATTTTCTCCCTGTTTGCCATGGTTGTTTTAGTTGCCTACCGTCCATCTATTCCACCAGTACCAACTATCCATATCAATGCCTCCCTTCTTCACTCGCCTTTCTTTACCACTCACACACTCTATACGTTATGTAACCAAACTAACTTATCACAGTCTTCTCCTGTGAAGCAAGAAATAACTTCTTATAAAACTCTGCAGCATCTTTTGTCTCTTCTCTCTCTCCTTCTGCTTGCTGCAGGGGACGTCTCTCCTAACCCAGGCCCACCTTCTGCTTATTCTAACACTTCACACAGAAACCCTGCTAACCTTATAAAGATTCAGTGTATCCCCTCTCCTCCTTCTCCACCCGTTACCCCTTTTATATGTGCCCTATGGAACGCCCGTTCTGTTGCGGCATTGTCTTATGGCGGTTTACATGACGTGTGGATATGGGATGGACCCGCCCCTTTATTTTAAACAGTGTATGGAACACGGTGTATGGAAAAAATACACAACCACATAACGTAATGGGTGAAATGGCCACAGCTTTATTTGAATCACAGGAATAAAACAATCAGAGGAGGAGTCAGGTGACATGCTAGGGGTGGGATTCCCCAATACCCCAATCTAAAGTTGCCTGACATACAGCCCCCCGGCCAGACATCAACAAAGGGGGGCGGCACGCTCTGGCTTGCCATTCTAGCAGAGCCAGTACACTTTAAGGGCACCAATGACCCTGGTGAAGATTATCCATTGTGTGCTTCACCACCGTGCCCGCCCCTGGCTGCTTTTACCATTACCAGAGCCTTGAGGCTGGCCACTTCCAAAGCTCAGGCTGTTGACCACCATGAGCTTTTACATCCTCTATAAGTTAAATTAGTCCACCAATAACTTGCCTGCACCTTCCACCTGACTCCTCCACCGCAAAATAAAAGCTGCGACAGATAACAAAATGCCAAACCTGGACTCCCATTCTATTTTTTTTTAAATACATATTCTTTTATTTATTTGTTTTTAATTTTATATCTACATTTTTATTTAGATATTTCTTTCTTCTTCCATTTTAAAGCCAGGAGCATAACATTGAGAATTTTTAATCTCCAGGCAGAAACTTTAAATATGTGCAACCTCCGACTCACAAAGAGTCATCCCACAGCGCTCAGGAGAGGAAAAACCCCCTTTGGAGGAAACCTCTAGGGAACCATGGCTGAAGGATCACCCTTCCCCTGGGCTTAGGAGGATAACGCCAACTTCATCTCATCAACAGTCAATTAAGAAATTTACATGATACAAGATAAACAGTGTCAAAGTTCAAAAAACAAACAGACAATCATTTTCATAGCATTCTACATGTAATTGGTAAATAACCAGTTGTAAATTAATGATAGTAAAGGGCGGGTGGGAGGGACATGTTTCCTTCTGTGCTTCTAGAGAGAGAAAGAGAAAGAGAGATACAGGACAGGGAGTGACATCTCCTCCTGAGCTCCTCCCCTCTTACATCACTACACTATCCCACCCACTCTGTACTTTTAACAAGGACCATCATCTTACATCAATACTATCATCTAAATTCAGTCGTTATAGGTCCCCCCCTTACCACCGTCATGTTCCTGCTTCGCCTATTGCTCCGCTGTTGTCATTTTTCGCACTGTTCCAGACCTGAGAATAGGCAGGGAGGTGGGGTAGGCATACTCCTCTCTCCACAATGCACTTTCCAGGTCATTCCTCCTGTATCCTCTCTTACTTTCCCATCTTTTGAGGTCCACACCCTCAGACTTTTCCGCCCATTTTCTCTCCGTGTGGCTGTAGTATACCGTCCTCGTGGCTCACCCTATCAGTTTCTTGACCACTTTGCCTCTTGGCTCTCTCACTTTCTATCTTGTGACATAATCATGAGAGACCTCTACATCCCTGTTAACATTTCCCCTCCTGCCTCTCGGCTATTAGCACTGACTACTGCTCTAGGTCTTTCACAATTCTGCGATTCCCCAATCATAATGAGGGAAACATTCTGGACTGGCTCTTCTCCCGACTTTCTTCAATATCTAATTTTACCAATTCTTCCTTTCCACTTTCAGACCATAATCTCCTTTCTTTTACTTTTAATAATTCTTCACCTTCCCTGAATCCTTCCACCCATCGCTCATACCAGAACCCACGTGCAATAGATACTCAGCCACTCCCAGAAAACTTACAGTCTGCACTGTCCCCCATCTCCTCTTTCACCTGTCCTAACCTGGCTACTAGCCACTATAATCACACTGTCAGAAGCGCCCTAGATGAGATGGCACCACTCACTATCCGAAATTTTCAACACACACGCAGGCAACCTTGGCACACCCAACAAACTTGTTTCCTTCGGCAGTGCTCCAGGATTGCTGAACGTCTGTGGAGAAAATCGCGCACATCTGCAGACTTTCTACACTTCAAATTTATGCTAAAAACTTATAACTCTGCTCTTCACCTCGCTAAACAGGTCTATAATACTAATCTCATATCCTCTCTCTCTAACAACCCCAAAAAGCTCTTTGATACCCTTCACTCCTTACTAACACCCAAGGTGCAGCCACCTGTCACAGACCTTGGGGCTGAAGATCTGGCCGCCTATTTTAAGGATTAAATTGATTGTATCCGCCAGGAAATAATTGCTCAATCCACTCACCCCTCCAATCCCCTTCCCTCTGGTACATTATCTTGTTCACTCTCTTCCTTTGAGCCAGTCACAGAGGAAGAAGTGTCTAGGCTCCTTTCCTCGGCTCGCCCCACTACCTGCATCAGTGATCCCCATCCCCTCGCCCCACTACCTGCATCAGTGATCCCCATCCCCTCGCCCCACTACCTGCATCAGTGACCCCATCCCCTCGCCCCACTACCTGCATCAGTGACCCCATCCCCTCGCCCCACTACCTGCATCAGTGACCCCATCCCCTCGCCCCACTACCTGCATCAGTGACCCCATCCCCTCGCCCCACTACCTGCATCAGTGACCCCATCCGCTCGACCCACTACCTGCATCAGTGACCCCATCCCCTCGCCCCACTACCTGCATCAGTGACCCCATCCCCTCGCCCCACTACCTGCATCAGTGACCCCATCCCCTCGCCCCACTACCTGCATCAGTGACCTCATCCCCTCGCCCCACTACCTGCATCAGTGACCCCATCCCCTCGCCCCACTACCTGCATCAGTGACCCCATCCGCTCGACCCACTACCTGCATCAGTGACCCCATCCCCTCGCCCCACTACCTGCATCAGTGACCCCATCCCCTCGCCCCACTACCTGCATCAGTGACCCCATCCCCTCGCCCCACTACCTGCATCAGTGACCTCATCCCCTCGCCCCACTACCTGCATCAGTGACCCCATCCCCTCGCCCCACTACCTGCATCAGTGACCCCATCCCCTCGCCCCACTACCTGCATCAGTGATCCCCATCCCCTCGCCCCACTACCTGCATCAGTGATCCCCATCCCCTCGCCCCACTACCTGCATCAGTGACCCCATCCCCTCGCCCCACTACCTGCATCAGTGACCCCATCCCCTCGCCCCACTACCTGCATCAGTGACCCCATCCCCTCGCCCCACTACCTGCATCAGTGACCCCATCCCCTCGCCCCACTACCTGCATCAGTGACCCCATCCGCTCGACCCACTACCTGCATCAGTGACCCCATCCCCTCGCCCCACTACCTGCATCAGTGACCCCATCCCCTCGCCCCACTACCTGCATCAGTGACCCCATCCCCTCGCCCCACTACCTGCATCAGTGACCTCATCCCCTCGCCCCACTACCTGCATCAGTGACCCCATCCCCTCGCCCCACTACCTGCATCAGTGACCCCATCCCCTGGCCCCACTACCTGCATCAGTGACCCCATCCCCTGGCCCCACTACCTGCATCAGTGACCTCATCCCCTCGCCCCACTACCTGCATCAGTGACCCCATCCCCTCGCCCCACTACCTGCATCAGTGACCTCATCCCCTGGCCCCACTACCTGCATCAGTGACCCCATCCCCTGGCCCCACTACCTGCATCAGTGACCTCATCCCCTGGCCCCACTACCTGCATCAGTGACCCCATCCCCTCGCCCTACTACCTGCATCAGTGACCCCATCCCCTCACATCTGGTACAGTCTCTCTCCCCAGCAGTCACTTCTCACCTAACTAAAATTTTCAACCTCTCTCTCTCTTCTGGTGTCTTTCCCTCTTCTTTCAAGCATGCTGTTGTTACCCCTTTACTAAAGAAACCTTCTCTGGACCCATCCAATGCTACTAACTAACAACCAGTTTCTAACCTCCCTTTCAGCTCCAAACTCCTGGAACGCTTGGTCTATTCTCGACTTACCCGCTATCTCTCAGCTAACTCCCTCCTTGACCCCCTACAATCTGGTTTCCGCTCTATGTATTCCACTGAAACTGCTCTTTCTAAAGTCTCCAATGATCTCCTCACTACTATATCCAGAGGTGACTCTTCTCTCCTCATTCTCCTGGATCTCTCGGCAGCGTTCGATACTGTGGACCACCAGCTCCTCCTTAGGATGCTTCACTCCATTGGCCTAAAGGACACTGCACTCTCTTGGTTTTCTTCCTATCTCTCTGACCGCACTTTCAGTGTCCCCTTCTCTGGATCTTTCTCTTCTCATCTTTCTCTCAGTGTCAGGGTTCCTCAGGGCTCAGTCCTAGGTCCTTTTCTCTTCTCTCTCTATGCTGCCCCCATTGGACAAACCATCAGCAGATTTGGTTTCCAGTATCATCTTTATGCTGATGTCCCCAGCTATATACTTCTGCACGTAACATCACCCCGGCCTTAATCCAGAACACTAGTGATTGTCTCTAACATCATGTCCTCTCTCTTCTTGAAACTTAATCTTTCTAAGACTGAGCTTATTGTCTTTCCACCATCTACTAACCAACCCAACCCCGACCTCTCCATCTAGGTCTGTGGGATCTCTATAGCCCTGGGGCCGCTGTCTTGGGGTTGTGCTGGACTCTGACCTCTCCATCTCGGTCTGTGGGATCTCTATAGCCCCGGGGCCGCTGTCTTGGGGTTGTGCTGGACTCTGACCTCTCCATCGAGGTCTGTGGGATCTCTATAGCCCTGGGGCCGCTGTCTTGGGGTTGTGCTGGACTCTGACCTCTCCATCTAGGTCTGTGGGATCACTATATCCCCGGGGCCGCTGTCTTGGGGTTGTGCTGGATTCTGACCTCTCCATCTAGGTCTGTGGGATCTCTATAGCCCCGGGGCCGCTGTCTTGGGGTTGTGCTGGACTCTGACCTCTCCATCTAGGTCTGTGGGATCACTATAGCCCCGGGCCGCTGTCTTGGGGTTGTGCTGGACTCTGACCTCTCCATCTAGGTCTGTGGGATCACTATAGCCCCGGGGCCGCTGTCTTGGGGTTGTGCTGGACTCTGACCTCTCCATCTTGGTCTGTGGGATCTCTATAGCCCCGGGGCCGCTGTCTTGGGGTTGTGCTGGATTCTGACCTCTCCATCTAGGTCTGTGGGATCACTATATCCTCGGGGCCGCTGTCTTGGGGTTGTGCTGGACTCTGACCTCTCCATCTAGGTCTGTGGGATCACTATATCCTCGGGGCCGCTGTCTTGGGGTTGTGCTGGATTCTGACCTCTCCATCTCGGTCTGTGGGATCACTATAGCCCCGGGGCCGCTGTCTTGGGGTTGTGCTGGACTCTGACCTCTCCATCTAGTTCTGTGGGATCTCTATAGCCCCGGGGCCGCTGTCTTGGGGTTGTGCTGGACTCTGACCTCTCCATCTAGGTCTGTGGGATCACTATAGCCCCGGGCCGCTGTCTTGGGGTTGTGCTGGACTCTGACCTCTCCTTTTTACCATATATTCAATCTCTTGCTCGCTCTTGCCATATGCATCTCAGAAACATCTCCAGAATCCGGCCGTTTCTGACATTTGAAACTTCTAAAATGCTAATTGTTGCACTTATTCACTCTCGACTAGACTACTGTAACTCCCTACTAATCATCTTCCACTCTCTAAACTCTCTCCTCTTCAATCTATTCTTAATGCAGCAGCCAGGCTCGTCTTTCAGGCCAAACGCTACACGGATGCCTCCAGTTTGTGCCAATCACTGCACTGGCTGCCCGTCTCCTTCCGTATTCACTTTACAATAATAACCCTAATACACAAAGCTCTGAATAATGCTGCACCTCCCTATCTCCCTTCTCTCATCTCAGTCTATCGCCCTTCCCGTGCTCTTCGATCTGTCAGTGACAAAAGATTCTCTACCTTAATTCGAACCTCCCATGCACGTCTCCAGGACTTCTCCCGAGTTGCTCCAATTCTCTGGAATGCCCTTCCCCAGACTCTGAGACTAATACCCACCCTCCAGAGCTTCAAACGTGCTCTTAAAACCCATCTCTTTAGGCAAGCCTATCACACTCGCTAACTGCTTGAAATGTCAACTCTCCCTTTACTAATCCATCCTATGTCCTCCTCCCGTCTGTTATCTGGCAAACACCTATACACATATATACCAAGCTCCAGGCTTCTCTGCAGTCTTTTTCACCTAGGACCCTGTAAATAAGATGGCGGCTGATGGCTGGTTCAAGCAGCAACATCGTTTAGTAAATTATTTATTAAATTATTTTATATTGTTCCCTTATAAAGAATGGCTGGACCATTATACAAGCTCTTAAACCTGTCACCCCCTCATCCTCATAGACTGTAAGCTCGTGTCACCCCCTCATCCTCATAGACTGTAAGCTCTTGTGTCCCCCCTCATCCTCATAGACTGTAAGCTCTTGTGTCACCCCCTCATCCTCATAGACTGTAAGCTCTTGTGTCACCCCCTCATCCTCATAGACTGTAAGCTCTTGTGTCACCCCCTCATCCTCATAGACTGTAAGCTCTTGTGTCCCCCCTCATCCTCATAGACTGTAAGCTCTTGTGTCACCCCCTCATCCTCATAGACTGTAAGCTCTTGTGTCACCCCCTCATCCTCATAGACTGTAAGCTCTTGTGTCACCCCCTCATCCTCATAGACTGTAAGCTCTTGTGTCACCCCCTCATCCTCATAGACTGTAAGCTCTTGTGTCACCCCCTCATCCTCATAGACTGTAAGCTCTTGTGTCACCCCCTCATCCTCATAGACTGTAAGCTCTTGTGTCACCCCCTCATCCTCATAGACTGTAAGCTCTTGTGTCCTCCCCTCATCCTCATAGACTGTAAGCTCTTGTGTCACCCCTCATCCTCAGACTGTAAGCTCTTGTGTCCCCCCCTCATCCTCATAGACTGTAAGCTCTTGTGTCCCCCCCTCATCCTCATTGACTGTAAGCTCTGGTGAGCAGGGCCCTCACTCCTATTGTTCCATATGACTGTTTGTTCTTTGTAATGTAATATAGTTGTATTTGTCCCCTATGATTTGTAAAGCGCTACGGAATTTGATGGCGCTATATAAATAAAGATTATTAAGTAAGATAAATAAGAAATAATAAATAAAGGCGGGGACATGTATAAATAAATAATATAAATATAATAATAATATATTATTAGGGGCTACGCCTGGCTGTATAATATAAACATAATAAATAAATAAGATTAATATTATTATTATGATTTTTGGTTCACTAAGTGGAAGGAAACTGATGTGCAACTATTCACTAGGAATGTCTGTACATCTAGAGGCTGGAGGTTCCCCATTCTTCTCTGTACATCTAGAGGCTGGAGGTTCCCCATTCTTCTTTGTACATCTAGAGGCTGGAGGTTCCCCATTCTTCTGTGTACATCTAGAGGCTGGAGGTTCCCCCATTCTTCTCTGTACATCTAGAGGCTGGAGGTTCCCCCATTCTTCTCTGTACATCTAGAGGTTGGAGGTTCCCCCCATTCTTCTTTGTACATCTAGAGGCTGGAGGTTCCCCCATTCTTCTCTCTACATCTAGAGGCTGGAGGTTCTTCTCTGTACATCTAGAGGCTGGAGGTCCCCCCATTCTTCTCTGTACATCTAGAGGCTGGAGGTCCCCCCATTCTTCTCTGTACATCTAGAGGCTGGAGGTTCCCCCATTCTTCTCTGTACATCTAGAGGCTGGAGGTTCCCCCCATTCTTCCCTGTACATCTAGAGGCTGGAGGTTCCTCCATTCTTCTCTGTACATCTAGAGGCTGGAGGTTCCTCCCATTCTTCTCTCTACATCTAGAGGCTGGAGGTTCCCCCATTCTTCTCTGTACATCTAGAGGCTGGAGGTTCCCCATTCTTCTTTGTACATCTAGAGGCTGGAGGTTCCCCCATTCTTCTCTCTACATCTAGAGGCTGGAGGTTCCTCCATTCCTCTCTGTACATCTAGAGGCTGGGGGTTCCCCCATTCTTCTCTGTACATCTAGAGGCTGGAGGTTCCTCCCATTCTTTTCTGTACATCTAGAGGCTGGAGGTTCCCCCATTCTTCTTTGTACATCTAGAGGCTGGAGGTTCCTCATTCTTCTCTGTACATCTAGAGGCTGGAGGTTCCTCCATTCTTCTCTGTACATCTAGAGGCTGGAGGTTCCCCCATTCTTCTCTGTACATCTAGAGGCTGGAGGTTCCCCCATTCTTCTCTGTACATCTAGAGGCTGGAGGTTCCTCATTCTTCTCTGTACATCTAGAGGCTGGAGGTTCCTCCATTCTTCTCTTTACATCTAGAGGCTGGAGGTTCCTCCCATTCTTCTCTGTACATCTAGAGGCTGGAGGTTCCCCCATTCTTCTCTGTACATCTAGAGGCTGGAGGTTCCCCCATTCTTCTTTGTACATCTAGAGGCTGGAGGTTCCCCCATTCTTCTCTGTACATCTAGAGGCTGGAGGTTCCCCCATTCTTCTTTGTACATCTAGAGGCTGGAGGTTCCTCCATTCTTCTCTGTACATCTAGAGGCTGGAGGTTCCCCCATTCTTCTCTCTACATCTAGAGGCTGAAGTTTCTCCATTCTTCTCTGTACATCTAGAGGCTGGAGGTTCCTCCATTCTTCTTTGTACATCTAGAGGCTGGAGGATCCTCCATTCTTCTCTGTACATCTAGAGGCTGGAGGATCCTCCATTCTTCTTTGTACATCTAGAGGCTGGAGGTTCCCCCATTCTTCTTTGTACATCTAGAGGCTGGAGGTTCCCCCATTCTTCTCTGTACATCAAGAGGCTGGAGTTTCCTCCATTCTTCTCTGTACATCTAGAGGCTGGAGGTTCCTCCATTCTTCTCTGTACATCTAGAGGCTGGAGGTTCCCCCATTCTTCTCTGTACATCTAGAGGCTGGAGGTTCCCCCATTCTTCTCTGTACATCTAGAGGCTGGAGGTTCCCCCATTCTTCTTTGTACATCTAGAGGCTGGAGGTTCCCCCATTCTTCTCTGTACATCTAGAGGCTGGAGGTTCCTCCATTCTTCTCTGTACATCTAGAGGCTGGAGGTTCCCCCATTCTTCTCTGTACATCTAGAGGCTGGAGGTTCCCCCATTCTTCTCTGTACATCTAGAGGCAGGAGGTTCCCCCATTCTTCTCTGTACATCTAGAGGCTGGATGTTCCTCATTCTTCTCTGTACATCTAGAGGCTGGAGGTTCCTCCATTCTTCTCTGTACATCTAGAGGCTGGAGGTTCCCCCATTCTTCTCTGTACATCTAGAGGCTGGAGGTTCCCCCATTCTTCTCTGTACATCTAGAGGCTGGAGGTTCCCCCATTCTTCTCTGTACATCTAGAGGCAGGAGGTTCCCCCATTCTTCTCTGTACATCTAGAGGCTGGATGTTCCTCCATTCTTCTCTGTACATCTAGAGGCTGGAGGTTCCTCATTCTTCTCTGTACATCTAGAGGCTGGAGGTTCCTCCATTCTTCTCTGTACATCTAGAGGCTGGAGGTTCTCCCATTCTTCTCTGTACATCTAGAGGCTGGAGGTCCCCCCATTCTTCTCTGTACATCTAGAGGCTGGAGGTTCCCCCATTCTTCTTTGTACATCTAGAGGCTGGAGGTTCCCCGATTCTTCTTTGTACATCTGGAGGCTGGAGGTTCCTCCATTCTTCTCTGTACATCTAGAGGCTGGAGGTTCCTCCATTCTTCTCTGTACATCTAGAGGCTGGAGGTTCCTCCCATTCTTCTCTGTACATCTAGAGGCTGGAGGTTCCCCCATTCTTCTCTGTACATCTAGAGGCTGAAGTTTCTCCATTCTTCTGTGTACATCTAGAGGCTGGAGGTTCCCCCATTCTTCTTTGTACATCTAGAGGCTGGAGGTTCCCCCATTCTTCTTTGTACATCTAGAGGCTGGAGGTCCCCCCATTCTTCTTTGTACATCTAGAGGCTGGAGGTCCCCCCATTCTTCTTTGTACATCTAGAGGCTGGAGGTTCCCCCATTCTTCTCTGTACATCTAGAGGCTGGAGGTTCCTCCATTCTTCTCTGTACATCTAGAGGCTGGAGGTTCCTCCATTCTTCTCTGTACATCTAGAGGCTGGAGGTTCCTCCATTCTTCTCTGTACATCTAGAGGCTGGAGGTTCCTCCATTCTTCTCTGTACATCTAGAGGCTGGAGGTTCCTCCATTCTTCTCTGTACATCTAGAGGCTGGGGGTTCCCCCATTCTTCTCTGTACATCTAGAGGCTGGAGGTTCCTCCATTCTTCTCTGTACATCTAGAGGCTGGAGGTTCCTCCATTCCTCTCTGTACATCTAGAGGCTGGGGGTTCCCCCATTCTTCTCTGTACATCTAGAGGCTGGAGGTTCCTCCCATTCTTTTCTGTACATCTAGAGGCTGGAGGTTCCCCCATTCTTCTTTGTACATCTAGAGGCTGGAGGTTCCTCATTCTTCTCTGTACATCTAGAGGCTGGAGGTTCCTCCATTCTTCTCTGTACATCTAGAGGCTGGAGGTTCCCCCATTCTTCTCTGTACATCTAGAGGCTGGAGGTTCCCCCATTCTTCTCTGTACATCTAGAGGCTGGAGGTTCCCCCATTGTTCTTTGTACATCTAGAGGCTGGAGGTTCCTCCATTCTTCTCTGTACATCTAGAGGCTGGAGGTTCCTCCCATTCTTCTCTGTACATCTAGAGGCTGGAGGTTCCCCCATTCTTCTCTGTACATCTAGAGGCTGGAGGTTCCTCCATTCTTCTCTGTACATCTAGAGGCTGGAGGTTCCTCCATTCTTCTCTGTACATCTAGAGGCTGGAGTTTCCTCCATTCTTCTCTGTACATCTAGAGGCTGGAGGTTCCCCCATTCTTCTCTGTACATCTAGAGGCTGGAGGTTCCCCCATTCTTCTTTGTACATCTAGAGGCTGGAGGTTCCTCCATTCTTCTCTGTACATCTAGAGGCTGGAGGTTCCCCCATTCTTCTCTGTACATCTAGAGGCTGGAGGTTCCTCCATTCTTCTCTGTACATCTAGAGGCTGGAGGTTCCTCATTCTTCTCTGTACATCTAGAGGCTGGAGGTTCCTCCATTCTTCTCTGTACATCTAGAGGCTGGAGGTTCCTCCATTCTTCTCTGTACATCTAGAGGCTGGAGGTTCCTCCATTCTTCTCTGTACATCTAGAGGCTGGAGGTTCCCCCATTCTTCTCTGTACATCTAGAGGCTGGAGGTTCCTCATTCTTCTCTGTACATCTAGAGGCTGGAGGTTCCCCCATTCTTCTCTGTACATCTAGAGGCTGGAGGTTCCTCCATTCTTCTCTGTACATCTAGAGGCTGGAGGTTCCTCCATTCTTCTCTGTACATCTAGAGGCTGGAGGTTCCCCCATTCTTCTCTGTACATCTAGAGGCTGGAGGTTCCTCCATTCTTCTCTGTACATCTAGAGGCTGGAGGTTCCTCATTCTTCTCTGTACATCTAGAGGCTGGAGGTTCCTCCATTCTTCTCTGTACATCTAGAGGCTGGGGGTCAGGGTTAGTCAAAGTTGGTTCCTTTAATCACAACTCCAATTCCAGAATTTTTTTTTTTTAAAGATGCTGAAGTTCCTATAAATTGCTCTATCCCTGACCTAAGGATTTTGGCCGGAGGTAAATAACATTTAGAGGTCTTAGGGCCGCTGTCACACTGCTCAACATTAAAGGGATTTTCCCAAAAAAATTCTCACATTTCAATCCCCTAATGTTGTTGACACAATATGGATAATTTTAACCCCTTAGTTTTTACCCCTTTATTTTACTGTTTTATTGCTGTTTTCGCTTCTATCGCACTCTACGTTGTTCAGTGACAATCCCAGGGTGTGGGCGGGGCCTCTCTAAGACACATTGGGGCAGAGTTATCAAGTGTCTGAAAGTCAGAAGATTTCTAGTTGCCCATGGCAACCAATCACAGCTCCCCATTAAAATATTCATGAGCACTGGTAAAATGAAAGCTGAGCTGTGATTGGTTGCAATGGGCAACTAGAAATATTCTGACTTTCAGACACTTGATAAATGTGCCCCATTATGAGCCATCTAGTCCTGTGGGGTGACAATGGGGTTACATTATCAGGGTACTGGTGTATATGCACTTTCATCTGCCTCCTGACATTGTACCAACACACTGACACATAGAAAGAGATAAGACAGATCAGAGACGCATGAGATCCATTAGATTACACACTCAGCACTGCTACATCTCACAGATATGTGCCTGCCTCCCCCTTCCCCCAGAACACTTATCTCCTGCCAGGAGGTGAATCAGTACAGGCACAAGACACAGAAATCTCATCTGCACCATCTCATCCAAGATGGCGGCCACCCAACCCCAAGTCAGAGGTTACAGGGTCATGTCTAGGGGTAACTGAAATTATGTACAGCAGGACTGATACAGACAGGCTGGAATTATATCTGTGACAAGAGAAACTTGTCTTTGTGGGAGGAAAACCCCTTTATGGAGCCTCATCAGTAACCAGCACCCTAGATATACCAACACCCACAGCACAGCACAAAATGCCACCCCAGAGATTATAAATACCACCCAGCAACCAAATACTGCATTCAGAGCAGAGAAGAATACTATAAACCTGCTATAGATAACAAGAAATCAGTCCTGTCCTTTCCCGACTCCTCCCTGCACCGCACACTGCAGCTTCTCCTCTCCTCCCTGCACCGCACACTGCAGCCTCTCCTCTCCTCCCTGCACCGCACACTGCAGCCTCTCCTCTCCTCCCTGCACCGCACACTGCAGCTTCTCCTCTCCTCCTCCCTGCACCGCACACTGCAGCTTCTCCTCTCCTCCCTGCACCGCACACTGCAGCTTCTCCTCTCCTCCTCCCTGCACCACACACTGCAGCTTCTCCTCTCCTCCCACACCGCACACTGCAGCTTCTCCTCTCCTCCCTGCACCGCACACTGCAGCTTCTCCTCTCCTCCTCCCTGCACCGCACACTGCAGCTTCTCCTCTCCTCCTCCCTGCACCGCACACTGCAGCTTCTCCTCTCCTCCCTGCACCGCACACTGCAGCTTCTCCTCTCCTCCCTGCACCGCACACTGCAGCTTCTCCTCTCCTCCCTGCACCGCACACTGCAGCCTCTCCTCTCCTCCCTGCACCGCACACTGCAGCCTCTCCTCTCCTCCCTGCACCGCACACTGCAGCCTCTCCTCTCCTCCCTGCACCGCACACTGCAGCCTCTCCTCTCCTCCCTGCACCGCACACTGCAGCTTCTCCTCTCCTCCCTGCACCGCACACTGCAGCTTCTCCTCTCCTCCCTGCACCGCACACTGCAGCTTCTCCTCTCCTCCCTGCACCGCACACTGCAGCTTCTCCTCTCCTCCTCCCTGCACCGCACACTGCAGCTTCTCCTCTCCTCCTCCCTGCACCGCACACTGCAGCCTCTCCTCTCCTCCCTGCACAGCACACTGCAGCTTCTCCTCTCCTCCCTGCACCGCACACTGCAGCTTCTCCTCTCCTCCCTGCACCGCACACTGCAGCTTCTCCTCTCCTCCCTGCACCGCACACTGCAGCTTCTCCTCTCCTCCCTGCACCGCACACTGCAGCTTCTCCTCTCCTCCCTGCACCGCACACTGCAGCTTCTCCTCTCCTCCCTGCACCGCACACTGCAGCTTCTCCTCTCCTTCCTGCACCGCACACTGCAGCTTCTCCTCTCCTCCCTGCACCGCACACTGCAGCTTCTCCTCTCCTCCCTGCACCGCACACTGCAGCTTCTCCTCTCCTCCCTGCACCGCACACTGCAGCTTCTCCTCTTCTCCCTGCAGCGCACACTGCAGCTTCTCCTCTCCTCCCTGCACCGCACACTGCAGCTTCTCCTCTCCTCCCTGCACCGCACACTGCAGCTTCTCCTCTCCTCCCTGCACCGCACACTGCAGCCTCTCCTCTCCTCCCTGCACCGCACACTGCAGCTTCTCCTCTCCTCCCTGCACCGCACACTGCAGCTTCTCCTCTCCTCCCTGCACCGCACACTGCAGCTTCTCCTCTCCTCCCTGCACCGCACACTGCAGCTTCTCCTCTCCTCCCTGCACCGCACACTGCAGCTTCTCCTCTCCTCCCTGCACCGCACACTGCAGCTTCTCCTCTCCTCCCTGCACCGCACACTGCAGCTTCTCCTCTCCTCCCTGCACTGCACACTGCAGCTTCTCCTCTCCTCCCTGCACCGCACACTGCAGCTTCTCCTCTCCTCCCTGCACCGCACACTGCAGCTTCTCCTCTCCTCCCTGCACCGCACACTGCAGCTTCTCCTCTCCTCCCTGCACCGCACACTGCAGCTTCTCCTCTCCTCCCTGCACCGCACACTGCAGCTTCTCCTCTCCTCCCTGCACCGCACACTGCAGCTTCTCCTCCCTGCACCACACACTGCAGCTTCTCCTCTCCTCCTCCCTGCACCGCACACTGCAGCTTCTCCTCTCCTCCCTGCACCGCACACTGCAGCTTTTCCTCTCCTCCCTGCACCGCACACTGCAGCTTCTCCTCTCCTCCCTGCACAGCACACTGCAGCTTCTCCTCTCCTCCCTGCACCGCACACTGCAGCTTCTCCTCTCCTCCCTGCACCGCACACTGCAGCTTCTCCTCTCCTCCCTGCACCGCACACTGCAGCCTCTCCTCCCTGCACCGCACACTGCAGCCTCTCCTCTCCTCCCTGCACCGCACACTGCAGCCTCTCCTCTCCTCCCTGCACCGCACACTGCAGCTTCTCCTCTCCTCCTCCCTGCACCGCACACTGCAGCTTCTTCTCTCCTCCTCTCTGCACCGCACACTGCAGCCTCTCCTCTCCTCCCTGCACCGCACACTGCAGCCTCTCCTCTCCTCCCTGCACCGCACACTGCAGCCTCTCCTCTCCTCCCTGCACCGCACACTGCAGCTTCTCCTCTCCTCCCTGCAAACCTAGTTAAATGCCTTCTGGGTCGCATGACAATCCCTGCAGCCAGGAAGCCAAAGCCTGGACAGGTTATAATCCGCTCCCCAGCCTCAGGGTCTGCACCTTTAACAAGATATTGCTCCCACTTCTTGGCACCCGGAGCATCTGTCCTGCTACATAATGCAATGTAGATGAAAGGGCTCCCAGGGGCCGCTGACTATTGTACTTGGAAACAATCAGCAGGTAGACCCATACCTGACATAAGAGACTCTCTGTGCATTGCACGCGCTGGGGTCCCAAGTCTGTCATGCAAGAGCTGCATCTGAGTCCACTGAGGGAGAGTAAAAATCCCCCCATCCTGCCGCCCTCACACACAGGGGGGCCCAGAACTACTCAGCACCCGTCTGCGGAGGCAATAGATCCACGGAGACTGCTGCCACGTGTATGTATGAAGAGTGTCCTGGCTACGCTATGCACGCCACAACTAAATAATGGGCACCTAAAGAGGCTTTCAGGTGCCGAGTCCAGACACAATAGTGGACCACACCATTGAACTGACTGCACCAAAAGAAAAATGGGGGCACTCCGTTTAAGGTTTGGCGGGTGCACGGGGCGCCGGATTATCGAACATTCAATAGTGACTGCACATAGTGGCCCACATGTAGTCTGTACCGTGTGCAGTCACTAATGTGCAGGGGGTGGCAGATGGCTGAATACTGGTGTCCCCCTGCACTGCCCTGGAAGGGTCGCCATTTTTTTTGGTGCACCTTTACTATACAGCGTGCGCCACAGTTCTGTCCAGCCACTGTTATAAATGTGATAGTCATTGTGTCCAGGGACCAGTACCGGCAGTGCCCAGCAGATGGCAGCATCTATACACAGTATATAGCAGTGATGGCGAACGTTTTAACAACCGAGTGCCCAAACTGCAACCCCAAACTCCCCTCTATCGCAAGGTGCCAACCAAAAATTAAAGCAGTAACTTCTTGCTCCCTGTTCTTCAACAACATTCAATCTTCCTGGCCTCCTGAGGACAGAAACACAGTAGAAAGAAGGAAGGAAAATCTGCATCTTTGTAGCTTCTTTCCAGTGTCCCTCTGTACACAGAGAATCGTGGGGCCAGCAGGAGGTCCTCCAAAGATAATTTGGTCCTGTCTACACATTCCCCTCTTCCTACAGTCCCAAGTAGTAAGTATCACATTAAAATATGACTGAAAGCAGCAACTTTTAAGTTGCTTGGAACTGCAGGAAAATTCTTAGAGTCCTGTCTGGTGCGCTGGGGCGATGGCCCGGGTGCCCACAGAAAGAGCTCTGAGTGCCGCCTCTGGCACCCGTGCCATAGGTTCGCCACCACTGGTATATAGGATGGGGGGCTCCTAATATAGGATGGGGGGGGACCCAATTTGGTAGGACATGGACTCCGAGGCCCCCAGTGTCCTGGAATGGGGAGAACACCTGTTCTACATAAGAAACAAGCAGATTACTCAGTAGCAGAAAAGTAGCAGAATTTTTTTTAAAGTTTCCTATAAATTCCTCTTATATAGATCACATATAGAAACCAGTGCAGCCCCGTCACCTCCTCAGTGTGGAGAGCAACACAGCAGCCACAGACTGGAGTATCCACTGACACCCAGCAGGGGGCAGCAGCAGCTCAGGGATGAGGAGCAGTCTACAGACACAGGAGAAGTAGTACTGTGCACTGTATATATATATATATACAGGAGAAGTAGTACTGTGCACTGTATATATATATACAGGAGAAGTAGTACTGTGCACTGCCCATATACACAGGAGAAGTAGTACTGTGCACTGCCCATATATACAGGAGAAGTAGTACTGTGCACTGTATATATATATACAGGAGAAGTAGTACTGTGCACTGCCCATATACACAGGAGAAGTAGTACTGTGCACTGCCCATATATACAGGAGAAGTAGTACTGTGCACTGTATATATATATATATACAGGAGAAGTAGTACTGTGCACTGTATATATATATATATACAGGAGAAGTAGTACTGTGCACTGTATATATATATACAGGAGAAGTAGTACTGTGCACTGTATATATATACAGGAGAAGTAGTACTGTGCACTGTATATATATACAGGAGAAGTAGTACTGTGCACTGTATATATATATACAGGAGAAGTAGTACTGTGCACTGTATATATATATACAGGAGAAGTAGTACTGTGCACTGTATATATACAGGAGAAGTAGTACTGTGCACTGTCCATATATACAGGAGAAGAAGTACTGTGCACTGTATATATATACAGGAGAAGTAGTACTGTGCACTGTCCATATATACAGGAGAAGTAGTACTGTGCACTGCCCATATATACAGGAGAAGTAGTACTGTGCACTGCCCATATATACAGGAGAAGTAGTACTGTGCACTGCCCATATATACAGGAGAAGTAGTACTGTGCACTGTCCATATATACAGGAGAAGTAGTACTGTGCACTGCCCATATATACAGGAGAAGTAGTACTGTGCACTGTATATATATACAGGAGAAGTAGTACTGTGCACTGTATATATATACAGGAGAAGTAGTACTGTGCACTGCCCATATATACAGGAGAAGTAGTACTGTGCACTGCCCATATATACAGGAGAAGTAGTACTGTGCACTGTATATATACAGGAGAAGTAGTACTGTGCACTGTATATATACAGGAGAAGTAGTACTGTGCACTGTATATATATACAGGAGAAGTAGTACTGTGCACTGTATATATATACAGGAGAAGTAGTACTGTGCACTGTATATATATACAGGAGAAGTAGTACTGTGCACTGTATATATATACAGGAGAAGTAGTACTGTGCACTGTATATGTACAGGAGAGGTAGTACTGTGCACTATATATATATATACAGGAGAAGTAGTACTGTGCACTCTATATATACAGGAGAAGTAGTACTGTGCACTGTATATATATACAGGAGAAGTAGTACTGTGCACTGTCCATATATACAGGAGAAGTAGTACTGTGCACTGTACATATATACAGGAGAAGTAGTACTGTGCACTGTACATATATACAGGAGAAGTAGTACTGTGCACTGTACATATATACAGGAGAAGTAGTACTGTGCACTGTATATATATACAGGAGAAGTAGTACTGTGCACTGTATATATATACAGGAGAAGTAGTACTGTGCACTGCCCATATATACAGGAGAAGTAGTACTGTGCACTGCCCATATATACAGGAGAAGTAGTACTGTGCACTGTATATGTACAGGAGAAGTAGTACTGTGCACTGTATATATATACAGGAGAAGTAGTACTGTGCACTGTATATATACAGGAGAAGTAGTACTGTGCACTGTATATATACAGGAGAAGTAGTACTGTGCACTGTATATATATATATATATATATACACAGGAGAAGTAGTACTGTGCACTGTCCATATATATATACAGGAGAAGTAGTACTGTGCACTGTATATATATACAGGAGAAGTAGTACTGTGCACTGTATATACAGGAGAAGTAGTACTGTGCACTGTATATATACAGGAGAAGTAGTACTGTGCACTGTATATATATATATATATATATATATATATATATATATATATATATATATATATATACACACAGGAGAAGTAGTACTGTGCACTGTCCATATATATATACAGGAGAAGTAGTACTGTGCACTGTATGTATATATATATATATACAGGAGAAGTAGTACTGTGCATTGTATATATATACAGGAGAAGTAGTACTGTGCACTGCCCATATATACAGGAGAAGTAGTACTGTGCACTGTATATACACAGGAGAAGTAGTACTGTGCACTGTATATACACAGGAGAAGTAGTTCTGTGCACTGTATATATACAGGAGAAGTAGTTCTGTGCACTGTATATATACAGGAGAAGTAGTACTGTGCACTGTATATATACAGGAGAAGTAGTACTGTGCACTGCCCATATATACAGGAGAAGTAGTACTGTGCACTGTATATATATACAGGAGAAGTAGTACTGTGCACTGTATATATATACAGGAGAAGTAGTACTGTGCACTGTATATATATATACAGGAGAAGTAGTACTGTGCACTGTATATGTACAGGAGAAGTAGTACTGTGCACTGCCCATATATACAGGAGAAGTAGTACTGTGCACTCTATATATACAGGAGAAGTAGTACTGTGCACTGTATATATATACACAGGAGAAGTAGTACTGTGCACTGTCCATATATACAGGAGAAGTAGTACTGTGCACTGTACATATATACAGGAGAAGTAGTACTGTGCACTGTATATATATACAGGAGAAGTAGTACTGTGCACTGCCCATATATACAGGAGAAGTAGTACTGTGCACTGTATATATACAGGAGAAGTAGTACTGTGCACTGTATATACAGGAGAAGTAGTACTGTGCACTGTATATATACAGGAGAAGTAGTACTGTGCACTGTATATATATATATATATATATACACAGGAGAAGTAGTACTGTGCACTGTCCATATATATATACAGGAGAAGTAGTACTGTGCACTGTATATATATACAGGAGAAGTAGTACTGTGCACTGTATATATACAGGAGAAGTAGTACTGTGCACTGTATATATATACACAGGAGAAGTAGTACTGTGCACTGTATATATACAGGAGAAGTAGTACTGTGCACTGTATATATATACAGGAGAAGTAGTACTGTGCACTGTATATATACACAGGAGAAGTAGTACTGTGCACTGTATATATATACAGGAGAAGTAGTACTGTGCACTGTATATATATACAGGAGAAGTAGTACTGTGCACTGTATATATATACAGGAGAAGTAGTACTGTGCACTGTATATATATACAGGAGAAGTAGTACTGTGCACTGCCCATATATACAGGAGAAGTAGTACTGTGCACTGTATATATATATATACAGGAGAAGTAGTACTGTGCACTGTCCATATATACAGGAGAAGTAGTACTGTGCACTGTATATATATACAGGAGAAGTAGTACTGTGCACTGTCCATATATACAGGAGAAGTAGTACTGTGCACTGTACATATATACAGGAGAAGTAGTACTGTGCACTGTACATATATACAGGAGAAGTAGTACTGTGCACTGTACATATATACAGGAGAAGTAGTACTGTGCACTGTATATATATACAGGAGAAGTAGTACTGTGCACTGTATATATATATACAGGAGAGGTAGTACTGTGCACTGCCCATATATACAGGAGAAGTAGTACTGTGCACTGTATATGTACAGGAGAAGTAGTACTGTGCACTGTATATATATACAGGAGAAGTAGTACTGTGCACTGTATATATACAGGAGAAGTAGTACTGTGCACTGTATATATACAGGAGAAGTAGTACTGTGCACTGTATATACAGGAGAAGTAGTACTGTGCACTGTATATATACAGGAGAAGTAGTACTGTGCACTGTATATATATATACAGGAGAAGTAGTACTGTGCACTGTATATATATACAGGAGAAGTAGTACTGTGCACTGTATATATACAGGAGAAGTAGTACTGTGCACTGTATATATATACAGGAGAAGTAGTACTGTGCACTGTATATATACAGGAGAAGTAGTACTGTGCACTGTATATATATACAGGAGAAGTAGTACTGTGCACTGTCCATATATATATACAGGAGAAGTAGTACTGTGCACTGTATATATATACAGGAGAAGTAGTACTGTGCATTGTATATATATACAGGAGAAGTAGTACTGTGCACTGTATATATATATATACAGGAGAAGTAGTACTGTGCACTGTATATATATACAGGAGAAGTAGTACTGTGCACTGTATATATATACAGGAGAAGTAGTACTGTGCACTGTATATATACAGGAGAAGTAGTACTGTGCACTGTATATACACAGGAGAAGTAGTACTGTGCACTGTATATATACAGGAGAAGTAGTACTGTGCACTGTATATACACAGGAGAAGTAGTACTGTGCACTGTATATATACAGGAGAAGTAGTACTGTGCACTGTATATATACAGGAGAAGTAGTACTGTGCACTGTATATATACAGGAGAAGTAGTTCTGTGCACTGTATATATACAGGAGAAGTAGTACTGTACACTGTATATATATACAGGAGAAGTAGTACTGTGCACTGTATATATATACAGGAGAAGTAGTACTGTGCACTGTATATATATACAGGAGAAGTAGTACTGTGCACTGTATATATATATACAGGAGAAGTAGTACTGTGCACTGCCCATATATACAGGAGAAGTAGTACTGTGCACTGTATATATACAGGAGAAGTAGTACTGTGCACTGTATATATATACAGGAGAAGTAGTACTGTGCACTGTATATATATACAGGAGAAGTAGTACTGTGCACTGTATATGTACAGGAGAAGTAGTACTGTGCACTGCCCATATATACAGGAGAAGTAGTACTGTGCACTCTATATATACAGGAGAAGTAGTACTGTGCACTGTATATATATACACAGGAGAAGTAGTACTGTGCACTGTCCATATATACAGGAGAAGTAGTACTGTGCACTGTACATATATACAGGAGAAGTAGTACTGTGCACTGTATATATATACAGGAGAAGTAGTACTGTGCACTGTATATATATACAGGAGAAGTAGTACTGTGCACTGTATATATATACAGGAGAAGTAGTACTGTGCACTGCCCATATATACAGGAGAAGTAGTACTGTGCACTGTATATACAGGAGAAGTAGTACTGTGCACTGTATATATACAGGAGAAGTAGTACTGTGCACTGTATATATATATATATATATATATATATATATATTACACACAGGAGAAGTAGTACTGTGCACTGTCCATATATATACACAGGAGAAGTAGTACTGTGCACTGTCCATATATATACACAGGAGAAGTAGTACTGTGCATTGTATATATATATATACAGGAGAAGTAGTACTGTGCACTGCCCATATATACAGGAGAAGTAGTACTGTGCACTGTATATATACAGGAGAAGTAGTGCTGTGCACTGTATATATACAGGAGAAGTAGTTCTGTGCACTGTCCATATATACAGGAGAAGTAGTACTGTGCACTGTATATATATACAGGAGAAGTAGTACTGTGCACTGTATATATATACAGGAGAAGTAGTACTGTGCACTGTATATATATATACAGGAGAAGTAGTACTGTGCACTGTATATATACAGGAGAAGTAGTACTGTGCACTGTATATATATACAGGAGAAGTAGTACTGTGCACTGTATATATATACAGGAGAAGTAGTACTGTGCACTGTATATATACAGGAGAAGTAGTACTGTGCACTGTATATATACAGGAGAAGTAGCACTGTGCACTGTATATATACAGGAGAAGTAGTACTGTGCACTGCCCTTATATACAGGAGAAGTAGTACTGTGCACTGTGTATATACAGGAGAAGCAGTACTGTGCACTGTATATATACAGGAGAAGTAGTACTGTGCACTGTATATATATACAGGAGAAGTAGTACTGTGCACTGTATATATACAGGAGAAGTAGTACTGTGCACTGTATATATACAGGAGAAGTAGCACTGTGCACTGTATATATACAGGAGAAGTAGTACTGTGCACTGCCCTTATATACAGGAGAAGTAGTACTGTGCACTGTGTATATACAGGAGAAGCAGTACTGTGCACTGTATATATACAGGAGAAGTAGTACTGTGCACTGTATATATACAGGAGAAGTAGTACTGTGCACTGTATATATATATATATATATATTCACAGGAGAAGTAGTACTGTGCACTGTATATATATATATATATACACAGGAGAAGTAGTACTGTGCACTGTATATATACAGGAGAAGTAGTACTGTGCACTGCCCATATATACAGGAGAAGTAGTACTGTGCACTGTATATATATATATACAGGAGAAGTAGTACTGTGCACTGCCCATATATACAGGAGAAGTAGTACTGTGCACTGTCCATATATACAGGAGAAGTAGTACTGTGCACTGTATATATACAGGAGAAGTAGTACTGTGCACTGTCCATATATACAGGAGAAGTAGTACTGTGCACTGTATATATACAGGAGAAGTAGTACTGTGCACTGTCCATATATACAGGAGAAGTAGTACTGTGCACTGTCCATATATACAGGAGAAGTAGTACTGTGCACTGTCCATATATACAGGAGAAGTAGTACTGTGCACTGTCCATATATACAGGAGAAGTAGTACTGTGCACTGTCCATATATACAGGAGAAGTAGTACTGTGCACTGTCCATATATACAGGAGAAGTAGTACTGTGCACTGTCCATATATACAGGAGAAGTAGTACTGTGCACTGTCCATATATACAGGAGAAGTAGTACTGTGCACTGTCCATATATACAGGAGAAGTAGTACTGTGCACTGTCCATATATACAGGAGAAGTAGTACTGTGCACTGTCCATATATACAGGAGAAGTAGTACTGTGCACTGTATATATACAGGAGAAGTAGTACTGTGCACTGTATATATACAGGAGAAGTAGTACTGTGCACTGTATATACAGGAGTAGTAGTGTAGTACTGTGCACTGTATATATACAGGAGAAGTAGTACTGTGCACTGTATATATACAGGAGAAGTAGTACTGTGCACTGTATATACAGGAGTAGTAGTGTAGTACTGTGCACACCTGGCAGCACTACATGATGGAGGTTACTCTCCGGGCCGGCGCTGACCCGGGGGCATCCTCCTGGCAGGGAATAATTAGCCGGACCCTGATAAGATCTGGAGGATTAATGCTGGGAAAATCATTGATGAAGAGGAGGGAGGCAGACGCTTCACTGAGCTCGGTCAATACCAGCCTTGGCTGTAGCCGGGAGGTGTGAGGACCCCCAGGACTACAGGTGAGGGGTCACACACCGCCTCCAGTTGACTCTTTCCTTGCAGTGAGGCCATTACAGGATCTGTGGGTCCGGGCCGGGGGTCCCTGGTGCTGATGTACGACCCAATAGGGGGTGATGGGAATGTGCATAATAAGGGGGGTACATATAGGGGTCAGTATACAATCCCCGGCATTACCTCCTGGATGGTATGTGGAGATCACTTGTGCCCCTCTGTGTTGGCATGCCAGCAGCAGGCATATGTCATGTAAGTGTAAGAAGTTTTGGCAGCAGCACTGGGGGCCGCCTGCGCCCCCCCGGAGATTAGCTCCCATTATCAGCGTCCAATGATGCATCAAAGAGAGGCCGTTATCCCACACATTAGCCCCCTGACAGGGAGAGATATCCCAGACTGGAGGCCAAGTGGGATCCAGCAACACATCCCTATCACAGCAGCACAACATGGAAACTGGGATCTGGAAGAGGTCAAAGGTCAGTCCTAGGCGCCCCTTGCCCAGTGTCACAGCACAATAGCAAATACATCCGATAAGAGACCGAAAGCTACAGGCAGCAGAGATGTAGTCACACACAACAGCCGGTGTAATCACAGCGCAGGGGAAGGTATTCGTAGCGTTTCCTCACACTGCTGTGCTCTGTGCATGTGACTGGTGAAGCAGTGTAAGGGCTGAGGCTTCGGAAGCCGGCAGTGTACTTTACCCCCTCGCTCTCATACACCCCCCACAGGTGGCTGTGACGCGCTCTAGGACCACCATCACTCCCATCAGATCTGCGCAGACCCCGGAGCAGCCGACAAGGGAAGAGACAGATAGGAGAGTCCTATATGTGACCTACACAACCAGCCCGGCCAATGTACATCCCATCCATCCAGCTCTATACTGGGGTATAATGTACACACATCCCATCCATCCAGCTCTATACTGGGGTATAATGTACACACATCCCATCCATCCAGCTCTATACTGGGGTATAATGTACACACATCCCATCCATCCAGCTCTATACTGGGGTATAATGTACACACATCCCATCCATCCAGCTCTATACTGGGGTATAATGTACACACATCCCATCCATCCAGCTCTATACTGGGGTATAATGTACACACATCCCATCCATCCAGCTCTATACTGGGGTATAATGTACACACATCCCATCCATCCAGCTCTATACTGGGGTATAATGTACACACATCCCATCCATCCAGCTCTATACTGGGGTATAATGTACACACATCCCATCCATCCAGCTCTATACTGGGGTATAATGTACACACATCCCATCCATCCAGCTCTATACTGGGGTATAATGTACACACATCCCATCCATCCAGCTCTATACTGGGGTATAATGTACACACATCCCATCCATCCAGCTCTATACTGGGGCATAATGTACACACATCCCATCCATCCAGCTCTATACTGGGGTATAATGTACACACATCCCATCCATCCAGGTCTATACTGGGGTATAATGTACACACATCCCATCCATCCAGCTCTATACTGGGGTATAATGTACACACATCCCATCCATCCAGCTCTATACTGGGGTATAATGTACACACATCCCATCCATCCAGCTCTATACTGGGGCATAATGTACACACATCCCATCCATCCAGCTCTATACTGGGGTATAATGTACACACATCCCATCCATCCAGCTCTATACTGGGGTATAATGTACACACATCCCATCCATCCAGCTCTATACTGGGGTATAATGTACACACATCCCATCCATCCAGCTCTATACTGGGGCCCATCCATCCAGCTCTATACTGGGGTATAATGTACACACATCCCATCCATCCAGCTCTATACTGGGGTATAATGTACACACATCCCATCCATCCAGGCCTATACTGGGGTATAATGTACACACATCCCATCCATCCGGGTCTATACTGGGGTATAATGTACACACATCCCATCCATCCAGCTCTATACTGGGGTATAATGTACACACATCCCATCCATCCAGCTCTATACTGGGGTATAATGTACACACATCCCATCCATCCAGCTCTATACTGGGGTATAATGTACACACATCCCATCCATCCAGCTCTATACTGGGGTATAATGTACACACATCCCATCCATCCAGCTCTATACTGGGGTATAATGTACACACATCCCATCCATCCAGCTCTATACTGGGGTATAATGTACACATCCCATCCATCCAGCTCTATACTGGGGTATAATGTACACACATCCCATCCATCCAGCTCTATACTGGGGTATAATGTACACACATCCCATCCATCCAGGTCTATACTGGGGTATAATGTACACACATCCCATCCATCCAGCTCTATACTGGGGTATAATGTACACATCCCATCCATCCAGCTCTATACTGGGGTATAATGTACACACATCCCATCCATCCAGCTCTATACTGGGGTATAATGTACACACATCCCATCCATCCAGCTCTATACTGGGGTATAATGTACACACATCACAGGGGATTAGGATGCGGAGACTTGGGGAAGGTGATGGCCGCTTCCTGTGATAATTAAACAAGTTCTCCCTGGCAGATCTCCATCACATTCCCTTCTCTCAATCATCACTTATGGAAACTGAAATACATTCCAGGGGGAGGGAACCAGGAAAACCATCCGAACCTGCCCAAATATACAGGAGGAAGGGAATCTGTACAGAGTAGTATGGATTGTCCTTAGAAAGATGTGTAATCACACCTCACACTGCTGTGCTCTGTGCTCTCTGCAGCCAGTGTTATGTATTGTCCCTGGAGAGATGTGTAATCAGACCTCACACTGCTGTGCTCTGTGCTCTCTGCAGCCAGTGTTATGTATTGTCCCTGGAGAGAGGTGTAATCAGACCTCACACTGCTGTGCTCTGTGCTCTCTGCAGCCAGTGTTATGTATTGTCCCTGGAGAGATGTGTAATCAGACCTCACACTGCTGTGCTCTCTGCAGCCAGTGTTATGTACTGTCCCTGGAGAGATGTGTAATCAGACCTCACACTGCTGTGCTCTGTGCTCTCTGCAGCCAGTGTTATGTATTGTCCCTGGAGAGAGGTGTAATCAGACCTCACACTGCTGTGCTCTGTGCTCTTTGCAGCCAGTGTTATTTATTGTCCCTGGAGAGATGTGTAATCAGACCTCACACTGCTGTGCTCTGTGCTCTCTGCAGCCAGTGTTATGTATTGTCCCTGGAGAGATGTGTAATCAGACCTCACACTGCTGTGCGCTGTGCTCTCTGCAGCCAGTGTTATGTATTGTCCCTGGAGAGATGTGTAATCAGACCTCACACTGCTGTGCTCTCTGCAGCCAGTGTTATGTATTGTCCCTGGAGAGATGTGTAATCAGACCTCACACTGCTGTGCTCTCTGCAGCCAGTGTTATGTATTGTACCTGGAGAGATGTGTAATCAGACCTCACACTGCTGTGCTCTGTGCTCCGCAGCCAGTGTTATGTAGTGTCCCTGGAGAGATGTGTAATCAGACCTCACACTGCTGTGCTCTGTGCTCTCTGCAGCCAGTGTTATGTATTGTCCCTGGAGAGATGTGTAATCAGACCTCACACTGCTGTGCGCTGTGCTCTCTGCAGCCAGTGTTATGTATTGTTCCTGGAGAGATGTGTAATCAGACCTCACACTGCTGTGCTCTGTGCTCTCTGCAGCCAGTGTTATGTATTGTTCCTGGAGAGGTGTAATCAGACCTCACACTGCTGTGCTCTGTGCTCTCTGCAGCCAGTGTTATGTATTGTTCCTGGAGAGGTGTAATCAGACCTCACACTGCTGTGCTCTGTGCTCTCTGCAGCCAGTGTTATGTATTGTCCCTGGAGAGATGTGTAATCAGACCTCACACTGCTGTGCTCTCTGCAGCCAGTGTTATGTATTGTCCCTGGAGAGATGTGTAATCAGACCTCACACTGCTGTGCTCTGTGCTCTTTGCAGCCAGTGTTATTTATTGTCCCTGGAGAGATGTGCAATCATACCTCACACTGCTGTGCTCTGTGCTCTCTGCAGCCAGTGTTATGTACTGTCCCTGGAGAGATGTGTAATCAGACCTCACACTGCTGTGCTCTGTGCTCTCTGCAGCCAGTGTTATGTACAGTCCCTGGAGAGATGTGTAATCAGACCTCACACTGCTGTGCTCTGTGCTCTCTGCAGCCAGTGTTATGTATTGTACCTGGAGAGATGTGTAATCAGACCTCACACTGCTGTGCTCTGTGCTCTGCAGCCAGTGTTATGAAGTGTCCCTGGAGAGATGTGTAATCAGACCTCACACTGCTGTGCTCTGTGCTCTTTGCAGCCAGTGTTATGTATTGTCCCTGGAGAGATGTGTAATCAGACCTCACACTGCTGTGCTCTGTGCTCTCTGCAGCCAGTGTTATGTATTGTCCCTGGAGAGATATGTAATCAGACCTCACACTGCTGTGCTCTGTGCTCTCTGCAGCCAGTGTTATGTATTGTCCCTGGAGAGATGTGTAATCAGACCTCACACTGCTGTGCTCTGTGCTCTCTGCAGCCAGTGTTATGTACTGTCCCTGGAGAGATGTGTAATCAGACCTCACACTGCTGTGCTCTGGGCTCTCTGCAGCCAGTGTTATGTATTGTCCCTGGAGAGATGTGTAATCAGACCTCACACTGCTGTGCTCTGTGCTCTGCAGCCAGTGTTATGTAGTGTCCCTGGAGAGATGTGTAATCAGACCTCACACTGCTGTGCTCTGTGCTCTCTGCAGCCAGTGTTATGTATTGTCCCTGGAGAGATGTGTAATCAGACCTCACACTGCTGTGCTCTGTGCTCTCTGCAGCCAGTGTTATGTATTGTACCTGGAGAGATGTGTAATCCTACCTCACACTGCTGTGCTCTGTGCTCTCTGCAGCCAGTGTTATGTATTATCCCTGGAGAGATGTGTAATCAGACCTTACACTGCTGTGCTCTGTGCTCTCTGCAGCCAGTGTTATGTATTGTCCCTGGAGAGATGTGTAATCAGACCTCACACTGCTGTGCTCTGTGCTCTCTGCAGCCAGTGTTATGTATTGTCCCTGGAGAGATGTGTAATCAGACCTCACACTGCTGTGCTCTGTGCTCTCTGCAGCCAGTGTTATGTATTGTCCCTGGAGAGATGTGTAATCAGACCTCACACTGCTGTGCTCTGTGCTCTCTGCAGCCAGTGTTATGTATTGTCCCTGGAGAGATGTGTAATCAGACCTCACACTGCTGTGCTCTGTGCTCTCTGCAGCCAGTGTTATGTATTGTTCCTGGAGAGGTGTAATCAGACCTCACACTGCTGTGCTCTGTGCTCTCTGCAGCCAGTGTTATGTATTGTCCCTGGAGAGATGTGTAATCAGACCTCACACTGCTGTGCTCTCTGCAGCCAGTGTTATGTATTGTCCCTGGAGAGATGTGTAATCAGACCTCACACTGCTGTGCTCTGTGCTCTTTGCAGCCAGTGTTATTTATTGTCCCTGGAGAGATGTGCAATCATACCTAACACTGCTGTGCTCTGTGCTCTCTGCAGCCAGTGTTATGTACTGTCCCTGGAGAGATGTGTAATCAGACCTCACACTGCTGTGCTCTGTGCTCTCTGCAGCCAGTGTTATGTACAGTCCCTGGAGAGATGTGTAATCAGACCTCACACTGCTGTGCTCTGTGCTCTCTGCAGCCAGTGTTATGTATTGTACCTGGAGAGATGTGTAATCAGACCTCACACTGCTGTGCTCTGTGCTCTGCAGCCAGTGTTATGAAGTGTCCCTGGAGAGATGTGTAATCAGACCTCACACTGCTGTGCTCTGTGCTCTTTGCAGCCAGTGTTATGTATTGTCCCTGGAGAGATGTGTAATCAGACCTCACACTGCTGTGCTCTGTGCTCTCTGCAGCCAGTGTTATGTATTGTCCCTGGAGAGATATGTAATCAGACCTCACACTGCTGTGCTCTGTGCTCTCTGCAGCCAGTGTTATGTATTGTCCCTGGAGAGATGTGTAATCAGACCTCACACTGCTGTGCTCTGTGCTCTCTGCAGCCAGTGTTATGTATTGTACCTGGAGAGATGTGTAATCAGACCTCACACTGCTGTGCTCTGTGCTCTGCAGCCAGTGTTATGAAGTGTCCCTGGAGAGATGTGTAATCAGACCTCACACTGCTGTGCTCTGTGCTCTTTGCAGCCAGTGTTATTTATTGTCCCTGGAGAGATGTGCAATCATACCTAACACTGCTGTGCTCTGTGCTCTCTGCAGCCAGTGTTATGTACTGTCCCTGGAGAGATGTGTAATCAGACCTCACACTGCTGTGCTCTGTGCTCTCTGCAGCCAGTGTTATGTACAGTCCCTGGAGAGATGTGTAATCAGACCTCACACTGCTGTGCTCTGTGCTCTCTGCAGCCAGTGTTATGTATTGTACCTGGAGAGATGTGTAATCAGACCTCACACTGCTGTGCTCTGTGCTCTGCAGCCAGTGTTATGAAGTGTCCCTGGAGAGATGTGTAATCAGACCTCACACTGCTGTGCTCTGTGCTCTTTGCAGCCAGTGTTATGTATTGTCCCTGGAGAGATGTGTAATCAGACCTCACACTGCTGTGCTCTGTGCTCTCTGCAGCCAGTGTTATGTATTGTCCCTGGAGAGATATGTAATCAGACCTCACACTGCTGTGCTCTGTGCTCTCTGCAGCCAGTGTTATGTATTGTCCCTGGAGAGATGTGTAATCAGACCTCACACTGCTGTGCTCTGTGCTCTCTGCAGCCAGTGTTATGTACTGTCCCTGGAGAGATGTGTAATCAGACCTCACACTGCTGTGCTCTGGGCTCTCTGCAGCCAGTGTTATGTATTGTCCCTGGAGAGATGTGTAATCAGACCTCACACTGCTGTGCTCTGTGCTCTGCAGCCAGTGTTATGTAGTGTCCCTGGAGAGATGTGTAATCAGACCTCACACTGCTGTGCTCTGTGCTCTCTGCAGCCAGTGTTATGTATTGTCCCTGGAGAGATGTGTAATCAGACCTCACACTGCTGTGCTCTGTGCTCTCTGCAGCCAGTGTTATGTATTGTACCTGGAGAGATGTGTAATCCTACCTCACACTGCTGTGCTCTGTGCTCTCTGCAGCCAGTGTTATGTATTATCCCTGGAGAGATGTGTAATCAGACCTTACACTGCTGTGCTCTGTGCTCTCTGCAGCCAGTGTTATGTATTGTCCCTGGAGAGATGTGTAATCAGACCTCACACTGCTGTGCTCTGTGCTCTCTGCAGCCAGTGTTATGTATTGTCCCTGGAGAGATGTGTAATCAGACCTCACACTGCTGTGCTCTCTGCAGCCAGTGTTATGTATTGTACCTGGAGAGATGTGTAATCAGACCTCACACTGCTGTGCTCTGTGCTCTCTGCAGCCAGTGTTATGTATTGTCCCTGGAGAGATGTGTAATCAGACCTCACACTGCTGTGCTCTGTGCTCTCTGCAGCCAGTGTTATGTATTGTCCCTGGAGAGATGTGTAATCAGACCTCACACTGCTGTGCGCTGTGCTCTCTGCAGCCAGTGTTATGTATTGTCCCTGTAGAGATGTGTAATCAGACCTCACACTGCTGTGCTCTGTGCTCTCTGCAGCCAGTGTTATGTATTGTCCCTGGAGAGATGTGTAATCAGACCTCACACTGCTGTGCTCTGTGCTCTCTGCAGCCAGTGTTATGTATTGTCCCTGGAGAGATGTGTAATCAGACCTCACACTGCTGTGCTCTGTGCTCTCTGCAGCCAGTGTTATGTATTGTCCCTGTAGAGATGTGTAATCAGACCTCACACTGCTGTGCTCTGTGCTCTCTGCAGCCAGTGTTATGTATTGTCCCTGGAGAGATGTGTAATCAGACCTCACACTGCTGTGCTCTGTGCTCTCTGCAGCCAGTGTTAGGTATTGTCCCTGGAGAGATGTGTAATCAGACCTCACACTGCTGTGCTCTGTGCCCACATAAGGAAGAACGTTACCAGTATCTGGGATGACTGGGCTGGAGACCTTGGAGACGCCCTCCATCACGCCACATGGCAAGTCCAGAAACTTTCATGGAGATTTATATTTCTA